>NC_084601.1:38308742-38371242 GCF_033807715.1 Cololabis saira
ATCTCCCCCCTTCCTTCCTTCCTCAGGGCTGTACGCTTACTTTTTTGAATGGTAGCACTGGTGCTAGCAAGTTAAAATTTTAGTAGCACAAATAAAAATTTACTAGCACACCCCGGGTGGACAGTTAGTAGGGGTGTAACGATACACTAATCTCACGATACGGTACGATACGCGATATTCAGGTCACGATAACGATACGATATTATAGCATTATTTTTTTAACAACCTTGAATGAGGAACATATGACTGGAAAAAATTGTCTTTTATTTGAAAGACACAAAATACAAAACAATACTGTGCGTTTGCCCTATTGTTACAGTTTGTAATGCTTTATAACTGGTTTTAAGTTTTAAAGAGAAAGCCAGGCCAACCATTTTCCACAAAACTGAACTAAAAGTAAATGTCAGGTTTGCATTATGCATCTTCAGTTTCATACAAGTACAAATATTTTGCCACAAACTGAATAGTTTCTCTCATGTATGATTTGACTTTTTTCTTTCCAGAAATTGAACAACTAAAATTAAATAAATAAATAAAAGTAAATAAATACATACAATTTTACATCATAAAAAGATTGATTCATGCTCACTTCTATAAGTGTAAGAGGAGATTTATTTTTGTTATTTTGGTTATTCAGGGTTCATTATTTTATAAATATATTCTTTATATTCTGATGTAAATCAGGGACCTATAATGACACTAGTCAGTTTATCTGTAGTTGTAAACTATGTTTTAGATTGGGCGGAGTGATACAGCACTAGGTGCTGTGTTGATGTTCTAAAATCCTACGCTGTTGAGGGACATTAAAGTACACTGGAACTCAGCAGAAGTTGTCCCGTGTTTATCCTACTCACGACCCGAAAAAGGTTTAATTTAATAAGGTAAGGCTTAACTCTACACCAGACTTAAAAGTTCAGAGCTCAAAACCCTGCTAGAGTCCCGTGATCGGGACCGCAAAAAGGTACTAGTTTCTTCTGAGCGGAGTAAGATTTTGGTCCGCGTTTCGAGGCGCAGTCGGCGCGCGCGGTCGGATCATGGATGTATTAATAGTATTAATAGCCTTTCCACACGGCGCCCCGGCCGTATGGTCGCGAAAATACGGTATTTATATATGAAATGTCAGAATAGGTAATTTTTTTGACGATACCCCAGTTGAGAAAGGCTGATGTAGGTCAAGAGACATTCATAATGATTTTCAAACTTTGACCCCAGCGCAACTCACTCGCACAAATGCGAGTGGATACATATTTCTCTTCGCACCGGATGATTTTTATTCGCAAATGCGATGAAAACTGTCGCACTGTACAGCCCTGCTCCTTCCTTCCTTCCTTCCTTCCTTCCTTCCTTCCTTCCTTCCTCCTTCCCTTCCTCTTTTCTCCCTTCCTTCCTTCCTTCCTTCCTTCCTTCCTTCCTTCCTTCCTTCCTTCCTTCCTTCCTTCCTTCCTTCCTTCCTTCCTTCCTTCCTTCCTTCCTTCCTTCATCCTTCCCTTCCTCTTTCTTCCTTCCTTCCTTCCTTCCTTCCTTCCTTCCTTCCTTCCTTCCTTCCTTCCTTCCTTCCTTCCTTCCTTCCTTCCTTCCTCCTTCCCTTCCTCTTTTCTTCCTTCCTTCCTTCCTTCCTTCCTTCCTTCCTTCCTTCCTTCCTTCCTTCCTTCCTTCCTTCCTTCCTTCCTTCATCCTTCCCTTCCTCTTTTCTTCCTTCCTTCCTTCCTTCCTTCCTTCCTTCCTTCCTTCCTTCCTTCCTTCCTTCCTTCCTTCCTTCCTTCCTTCCTTCCTTCACGTACGTTGTGCGTGGATTTAACTCAGAACTATAAATCAGTTTTACACAAAAACGTCATCAACGGGAATTTATCGTTTTTACCGTGAGATACAAATTCTTACCGTGGGGAATTTTTTTGACGGTTTATCGTGAACGGTAAAATATCGCCCATTCCTACTCAACACACACTCTTGGAGGTGCAATAAGTCTACTTTGTTTTCTTTTCCTCTACCAAGACTTTTAATTCATACATATGTTTGGTATTTCATATCAAAACAGTATCTGTAACATTTTTAAAAAGTCTGAATGACATTCAGCTATTTCCCAAGATCCCTTTGGAACTTGAAATCGGGCTAACTATGTTTAGCTTTTTTGTGTTACACACTCATCAGATGAATCCATAGAAAATTCCTAGTCATTCCTGAAGGAACGTTAGGAGCCACATCAGTCATCACAGCGCAGGCAGGAACGGGGGGAGGGATGGGTTTTAAAAGGATTAAATACCCTCAGAAAACTGAGACAGGCAGTGCATTGTAAGTGAACAAGTAAATGGGGCAAGTGTGGACTAAATGGGAGGATGTCTGGAGGAGGATCAAACATGGGGGAGACCCGGGAGACGGCAGGACCAGAACAAGGACAGCCAGGGATGTGTTTCTGTCTAATGATGGGGATTTATAATGAAGGAGCTTTTTCCCCCTTCTTTTTCTTCTCATTCTGCTGATCTATTAGTGTTTCATGTTTTGTCAGTATTTCTAGACTGAAGCATAAGCTCAAATGTGGAAACATGGAAGCAGTGTTTTCTACGCAAAAGAAGTCAGAAAGAAAGGAGAGAGAAGAACGAGGAGTATTTTATTAAAGGGGACCTATTATGAAAAACAGGTTTTCTCTTGCTTTAACATATATAAAGTGGTCTCCCCTCAGCCTGCCAACTCAGAGAAGGAGGAAAGCAACCAAATTCTGCAGTGTCTGTACAGCCGCCCGGATGATCCATCCAGTGTGATTTACAGAGGTTGACGTCCTATGCGTGAAACCACGCCCACAAATAACTCCGCCGGCCGGAGCTTCCACCATTTTTTTCGTAGCGGTGTATCGCGTCATTCAGGCAGCCAATCAGCACAGAGCCTCATTATTATAGCCTCCAGAATCTTGCATAGAAAATGAGGTTAGAGAATGGAAGATAAAGACATGGCTCAGAGGCTGAATTCTCTAATTTACTTTAGCAAAAACAATCAAAAGCTTGTTTTTAAGATATTCAAAGCCTGTTTAAAATAGGTATTAAATGCCATAATAGGTCCCCTATGCGTGAAGAGCAAAGGCCCTATTGTAAGGAATTCTTTCTTTTTCTTCTTTATTTTTCAGACGAAATGAGTGCCTTTTTTCCCCCTAAACGTGCCCCAAAAGTCACCAAATTTTGCACGCGAGCCAGGCCTGGTGAAAGATTTGATATTAAATGGTTTGCATTAATGGGCGTGGCCTAATGGCTCAACAGCGCCCCCCTAGAAAACTTCGTGCCTCAAGCCCCACAATACGGTTTGATGTACATGCACGAAAATCGGTACACACCTGTATCATGTTACAACTTAAAGAAAAGTCTCTTGGCGCCATGGCCGAAACAGAACAGGAAGTCGGCCATTTTGAATTAATGGTGTAATTTTGGCGCAATTTATCCCATTTCTTCAGACGCTTCTTCGCCCGAACCGTAACGTGCACCCAGGTGTGTTATACATCAAAATGTGCGTCTCCATCCTGCAATGACGCACATTACTTTTCTCAGTCAAAAGCGTTACCGTGGCGACGATAGATGGCAAAAAACGCGCCCCCCCCTTCATCTGATTGGTCGATATTTGATAGTTCCTATTTTCTGCCATAACTTTTGAATGGTTTGACATAAAGAGTCGTGGGTGGTGTCATCCGACTCAGTATTGAGTACTTGACCTTCATTGGCATGAATTAGCCCCGCCCCTTTTTCTGATTGGTCGATATGTGATAGTTCCGATTTTCTGCAATAACTTTTGAATGGTTTGACATAAAGACTCGTGGGTGGTGTCATCGGACTCAGTTTTGAGTCCTTGAACATAATTGCTGCAAATTAGCCCCGCTCCTTCATCTGATTGGTCGATATCTGATAGTTCCTACTTTCTGCCATAACTTTTGAATGGTTTGATATAGAGAGTCGTGGGTGGTTTCATCCGCTAAATGTCCAGGCCTGAATAATCTAAATACAAGTCATACAAGCTTTCACTGCAGCCTGAACGTGCACAAGGGTGCGAGGGCCCGTTCATCGCTGCTTGCAGCTTTAATTATGAATTTGTATTTTTTGACTCAGTCAGATCATTCATTTAAATATGCATTAACGGTAAACAAAAGGGTTATATGTTAAATAGAGGAGGTGAGGAAAAAACAGAAGCAGACATGAAGGGCGGGCAAGTAAGAGGACGAAAGTAAAGTAAAAAACGGAAGCTGGAGAGTCGGAAGTGTGCTGGGAAGAGGTGGGAGTAAAGGCAGACGGTGGAAAAAGAGACTGAAGCTCATGCAGTCACCTAAAAGCCTCAGGAGCGCCGACTGTTCATCTGGAGCGGAGGAGTTGCCACACCACCCGCTCTGTATCACTCTTTCAATGACTGCACCATGGAGATCCGCAAATTTATTCAGGATGACCGGAGAAACCCTATTTAAACTACTCCCTCTGACTTCTGTTGAAGTACAGAAAACATGCCGTGATGTTTTTATGCAGTTCATCATTCAAATCCCTGACATTTCTGACAATAGGGTAACATTCGCTCTCATGGACTACTGCTCGATCGTTTAGTCATTTTCAATTGAAGCCAAATTGCACATTTGTAAACATTTAAACCCACAGGGGGCTTTACTGACGTTATCATTCATCAGTGTAAAAAGTGCAAATACACCGGTCATAGCTTTCTGTTGGGTTGAAGATGGAGATGGAAGATAACAGCTAGAGAGGCTGGAGGTGCTTTTTGAATAATGTGTTCAAAAAAACATGATGACATGAAGTCAGACCTCTGACTGTGGTTTCAATAGGGGTGTATTGATACACTAATCTCACAATACGGTACGATAACAGTCACAATAACGATACAATACGATATTATAGCAGTATTTTTTTAACAACCTTGAATGAGGAACATATGACTGGAAAAAATTGTCTTTTATTTGAAAGACA
This sequence comes from Cololabis saira, assembly GCF_033807715.1. NCBI lineage: Eukaryota > Metazoa > Chordata > Actinopteri > Beloniformes > Belonidae > Cololabis > Cololabis saira. The sequence continues at coordinate 38,313,683 of NC_084601.1, forward strand.
CAAAATACAAAACAATGCTGTGCATTTGCCCTATTGTTACAGTTTGTAATGCTTTATAACTGTTTAAGTTTTAAAGAGAAAGCCAGGCCAACCATTTTCCACAAACTGAACTAAAAGTAAATGTCAGGTTTGCATTATACATCTTCAGTTTCATACAAGTACAAATATTTTGCCACAAACTGAATAGTTTCTCTCATGTATGATTTGACTTTTTTCTTTTCCAGAAATGTAACAACTAAAATTAATTAAATAAATAAAAGTAAATAAATACATACAATTTTACATCATAAAATAGATTGATTCATGCTCACCTTATACGTGTAAGAGGAGATTTATTTTTGTTAAGAAGGTTATTTTGGTAATTCAGGGTTCATTATTTTATAAATATATTCTTTATATTCTGATGTAAATCAGGGACTATAATGACACTAGTCAGTTTATCTGTAGTGATTAGTCTGTTTTAGATTGGGCGGAGTGATACGCCACAGTACGGCACTAGGTGCTTGTGTTGATGTTCTAAAATCCTACACTGTTGAGGGACATTAAAGTACACTGGAACTCAGCAGAAGTTGTCCCGTGTTTATCCTACTCACGACCCCAAAAAGGTTTAATTTAATAAGGTAGGCTTAACTCTACACCAGCCTTACATAAGTAAAAGTTCAGAGCTCAAAACCCTGCAAGAGTCCCGTAATCGGGACCGCAAAACGGTACTAGTTTCTTCTGAGTGGAATAAGATTTTGGTCCGCAGGTCGAGGCGCGGTCGGCACGCGCGGTTGGATGCGCGTTACTAGTCAACACAATAGATTAATATTAATAACCCAATATCGCGATACACTTTGTCACCTCCACGACACGTATTGTGCCGTTTTTGTATCGCAAAATTTCGTGGCACGATATATTGTTACACCCCCTAGGTTTCAATAATCAGATATCAGTCAGTGCCTCTTCAAATGCGTCCTGACTGTGTTACACCTGTATTTCAGGCTGCTCAATTGTGATTGGCTCAGATTGACAGGTGTAAAAGCAGGTGTAAACAGGGCCTCGGCCTCTGGAGTTGTGATTTTCTGATCTTACATGAATCCTCTCCGGTCCATGTCAGTGCACGGGTGAAATGGTTTATGCTTCAAAGAAGAACTTATCAGCAAGTACTGTTTTTAAAATTGCAGCTTTTTATTTGAAAGCAGGAGTGTGCTGTTAGTCCTGCTATTATTCACGTGCTAAACCCGTTTTGCTACTCCAAATAGGATGGGGGATTAACTACCTCCTCAATTTGTACATTTTTGAACTAATTTTTTTTTTCTCCAGTTTTTTATCCCCCCTGTGACTCTGCAAGGGATAAAAGAGGTATAGAAAATGATGGTTGGATGGAGTTTTTCATCCTAATATGGCGGAATAAAGATTTTGGAATGCACTAAGAAGAACTATTAAAAGAGGCTCAGCATTGAACTCCAGGTTCAACTTGAATTTTCATTGTCATAAAACCTGTTCCTACCCGGGTGCTTCTTCGCACCTTCCGTGGCTGATTATAAGCCTCGCTACTGTACTGGAGTCGTTACCTTCCCATCTGCCATGTTTCCTACTTGGGCTTCCTCTCTCTTCCCCTTCCTTCCTTCCTTTCCTTCCTTCCTTCCTTCCTTCCTTCCTTCCTTCCTTCCTTCCTTCCTTCCTTCCTTCCTTCCTTCCTTCCTTCCTTCCTTCCTTCCTTCCTTCCTTCCTTCCTTCCTTCCTTCCTTCCTTCCTTCCATCCTTCCCTTGTTACTTCCTTCCTTCCTTCCTTCCTTCTTTACTCCATTCTTCCCTTCCTCTCTTTTCTTCCTTCCTTCCATCCTTCCTTCCTTCCTTCCTTCCTTCCTTCCTTCCCTTGTTTACTTCCTTCCTTCCTTCCTTCCTTCCTTCTTTACTCCCATTCTTCCCTTCCTCTTTCTTCCTTCCTTCCTTCCTTCCTTCCTTCCTTCCTTCCTTCCTTCCTTCCTTCCTTCCTTCCTTCCTTCCTTCTTCCTCCTTCTTTACTCCATTCTTCCCTTCCTCTTTTTCCTCTCTTCCTTCCTTTCCTTCCTTCCTTCCTTCCTTCCTTCCTTCCTTCCTTCCTTCCTTCTATTACTTGTTTTCTTCCTTCCTTCCTTCCTTCCTTCCTTCCTTCCTTCCTTCCTTCTTTACTCCATTCTTCCCTTCCTCTTTTCTTCCTTCATTCCTCTTTTCTCCTTCCTTCCTTCCTTCCTCCTTCCTTCTTTACTCCATTCCTTCCCTTCCTCTTTTCTTCCTTCCTCCTTCCTTCCTTCCTTCCTTCCTCCTTCCTTCCTTCCTTCCTTCCTTCCTTCCTTCCTTCCTTCCTTCCTTCCTTTCCTTCCTTCCTTCCTTCTTTCCTCCTGCTCTCTCCTTCCTTCTCCATTCCTCTTTTCTCCCTTCCTTCCTTCCTTCCTTCCTCCTCCTTCCTTCCTTCCTTCCTTTTTCCTTCCTTCCTCTTCCTTTCGTCTTTTCTTCCTTCCTTCCTCTTTCTTCTTCCTTCCTTCCTTCCTTCCTTCTTCCTTCTTCCTCTCTCTCCTTCCTTCTCCCTTCCTTCTTTCCCTTCCTCTTCTCCTTCCTTCCTTCCTTCCTTCCTTCCTTCCCTTCCTTCCTTCTCCTTCCTTCCTTCCTTCCTTCTTCCTTCTCCTTCCTTCCTTCTTTACTCTTCTTCCTTCCTTCCTTCCTTCCTTCCTTCCTTCCTTCCTTCCTTCCTTCCTTCCTTCTTTACTCCATTCTTCCCTTCTCTTCCTTCCTTCCTTCCTTCCTTCCTTCCTTCCTTCCTTCCTTCGCCTTGTTTACTTCCTTCCTTCCTTCTTACTCCATTCTTCCCTTCCTTCCTTCCTTCCTTCCTTCCTTCCTTCCTTCCTTCCTTCCTTCCTTCCTTCCTTCCTTCCTTCCTTCTTTACTCCATTCTTCCCTTCCTTCTCTTCCTTCCGTCCTTCCTTCCTTCCTTCCTTCCTTCCTTCCTTCCTCCTTCCTTCCTTCCCTTGTTTACTTCCTTCCTTCCTCCATGTTTACATCCTTCTTCCTTCCTTCTTTTTTCCCTTCCTTCCTTCTTTTCTTTCTTCCTTCCTTCCTTCTTTACTCCATTCTTCCCTTCCTTCCTTCCTTCCTTCCTTCCTTCCTTTCCTTCCTTCCTTCCTTCCTTCCTTCTTTACTCCATTCTTCCCTTCCTTCCTTCCTTCCTTCCTTCCTTCCTTCCTTCCTTCCTTCCTTCCTTCCTTCCTTCCCTTGTTTACTTCCTTCCTTCCTTCCCTTGTTTACATCCTTCCTTCCTTCCTTCTTTTTTCCCTTCCTTCCTTCTTTTCTTTCTTCCTTCCTTCCTTCTTTCCTCCCTTCTTCCTTCCTCCTTCCTTAACCAGTTTTTTTCCAGTTTTTTATCCCCCCTGTGACGCTGCAAGGGATAAAAGGGGTATAGAAAATGGATGGTTGGATGGAGTTTTTCATCCCTAATATGGAGGAATGAAGATTTTGGAATGCACTAAGAAGAACTATTAAAAGAGGCTCAGCATTGAACTCCAGGTTCAACTTGAATTTCATTGTCATAAAACCTGTTCCTACCCGGGTGCTTCTTCGCACCTTCCGTGGCTGATTATAAGCCTCGCTACTGTACTGGAGTCGTTACCTTCCCATCTGCCATGTTTCCTACTTGGGCTTCCTCTCCTCTGGCTCACATATACTCTCACTCTCTTTGTTTTCGTTATGAGGTGAAACACCCCTCCCTTTTTCCTCGCTCTGTTCCCCTTCCTGGTGTGTTTCCTCTCACACTTTCACATCTTCCATCACCTGAGCGTGGTGTTTCTTGAGCTCCTGGTCTCAGCTTGCAAGGGCTGTAATTATAGTGCATTAATTGGTTGAGGATAATTATCATCGTTTCTATTATGATTATTACTTCTGTTTGTTCTGCCTGCCGTTGTGCCTCGTCGAAAACTTAGTTGGAAGTTTTTTCGTGCACCACTTGACAGTAGATAGTGTGGGTTTAAGCTTGTCAGCCGCAACATGGAGATGGAGAAAGCGTAACAGTGCAGCGGTGACAGTTGAAAAGCAGAGGGGAAAGGATTTTCACTGTTTCACTTCTAAAGTCTCTCCGACATATTTTGCATCTGCTGTGACTTTTCTGTTCTCCTGGAGCTTCTGTGATTTTCTCGTTTGTGCTTTGCCTTCTCTGCTTTTCACACTGTCTGTCTGCCCCCAAAACCCCGACATTTACAGCTGATATTATGTAGCACCATCCATCTCCTCCCTTCTGTACCTCCCCCTCCATACGTCCTTATCTACGTTGCATTTCTCTGTTAACCCTTTTACTGTCTTTGGGTCAAAATGACTTCATTCTCCTGTCCTTCTTTCCTCCTGGTCTCTCCTTCCTTCTCCCTTCCTCTTCCTTCCTTCCTTCCTTCCTTCCTTCCTTCCTTCCTTCCTTCCTTCCTTCCTTCCTTCCTTCCTTCCTTCCTTCCTTCCTTCCTTCCTTCCTTCCTTCCTTCCTTCCTTCCTCTTTTCTGCCTTCCTTCCTTCCTTCCTTCCTTCCTTCCTTCCTTCCTCGCTTCTTCCCTTCCTCTTTTTCCCCTTCATTCCTTCTTTACTTCCTTCCTTCCTTCCTTCCTTCCTTCCTTCCTTCCTCCCTCGCTTCTTCCTTCCTTCCTTCCTTCCTTACTCCCTTCTTCCCTTCCTCTTTTTTCCATTCCTCTTTTTTCCATTCCTTCCTTCCTTCCTTCCTTCCTTCCTTCCTTCCTTCCTTCCTTCCTTCCTTCTTTACTTGTGTTCTCCTTCCTTCCTTCTTTACTTGTTTTCTTCCTTCCTTCCTCCCTTCATTCTTTTCACCCTTACTTCCTTCCTCCCTTCCTTACTCCCTTCTTCCCTTCTCTTTTTTACCTTCCTTCCTTCCTTCCTCGCTCCTTCCTTCCTTCCTTCCTCCTTCCTTCCTTCCTTCCTTCCTCGCTTCATCCTTCCTTCTCCTTCCCTTACTCCCTGCCTTCCTTCATTCCTTCCTTCCTTCCTTCCTTCCTTCCTTCCTTCCGTACTTCCTTCCTTCCTTCCTTCCTTCTTTACTTGTTTCCTTCCTTGCATTCCTTCCTTTCCTCCTTCCTTCCTTCCTTCCTCCCTTCCTTACTCCCTTCTTCCCTTCCTCTTTTTTACCTTCCTTACTCCCTTCTTCCCTTCCTCTTTTTCCCTTCCCTTCTTCCTTCTTCCTTCCTTCCTCCTTCCTTCCTTCCTTCCTTCTTCCCCTCTCTTTCTCCCTTCTTCCTTCTTGTTTTCTTCCTTCCTTCCTTCCTTCTTCTTCCTTCCTTCCTTCCTTCCTTCCTCCCTTCTTCCCTTCCTCTTTTTCTCCCTTCCTTCCTTCTTGTTTTCTTCCTTCCTTCCTTCTTCCCTTCCTCTTTCTCCTTCCTTCCTTCCTTCCTTCCTTCCTTCCTTCCTTCCTTCCTTCCTCCCTCGCTTCTTCCTTCCTTCCTTCCTTCCTTCCTTCTTCCTTCCTTCCTTCCTTCCTTACTCCCTTCCTTACTCCTTCTTCCCTTCCTCTTTTTTCCCTTCCTCTTTTTTTCCTTCCTTCCTTCCTTCCTTCCTTCCTTCCTTCCTTCTTTACTTGTTTCTTCCTTCCTTCTCCCTTCATTCTTTTCACCCTTACTCCCTTACTCTTTTTTACCTTCCTTCCTTCCTCGCTTCATCCTTCCTTCCTTCCTCGCTTCATCCTTCCTTCCTTCCTTCCTTCCTTCCTTCTTACTTGTTTCCTTCCTTCCTTCCTTCATTCCTTCCTTTCCTCCTTCCTTCCTTCCTTCTTCCCTTCCTCTTTTTTACCTTCCTTCCTTCCTTCCTTACTCCCTTCTTCCCTTCTCTTTTTCCTTCCTTCCTTCATTCCTTCCTTCCTTCCTTCCTTCCTTCCTTCCTTCCTTCCTTCCTTCCTTCCTTCCTTCCTTCTTCCCTTCCTCTTTTCTCCCTTCCTTCCTTCTTGTTTTCTCCCTTCCTTCCTTCCTTCCTTCCTTCCTTCCTTCCTTCCTTCCTCCTTCCTTCCTTCCTTCCTCCCTTCTTCCCCTTCCTCTTTTCTCCCTTCCTTCCTTCTTGTTTTCTTCCTTCCTTCCTTCTTCCCTTCCTCTTTCTCCCTTCCTTCCTTCCTTCCTTCCTTCCTTCCTTCCTTCCTTCCTTCCTTCCTTCCTTCCTTCCTTCCTTCCTTCCTCCCTCGCTCTTCCTTCCTTCCTTCCTTCCTTCCTTCCTTCCTTCCTTACTCCCTTCCTTACTCCCTTCTTCCCTTCCTCTTTTTTTCCCCTTCCTCTTTTTTCCCTTCCTTCCTTCCTTCCTTCCTTCCTTCCTTCCTTCCTTCCTTCCTTCCTTCCTTCCTTCCTTCTTTACTTGTTTCTTTCCTTCCTTCCTCCCTTCATTCTTTTCACCTTACTCCCTTACTCTTTTTTACCTTCCTTCCTTCCTCGCTTCATCCTTCCTTCCTTACTCCCTTCCTTCCTTCCTTCCTTCCTTCCTTCCTTCTTTACTTGTTTCCTTCCTTCCTTCCTTCATTCCTTCCTTTCCTCCTTCCTTACTTCCTTCCTCCCTTCTTCCCTTCCTCTTTTTTACCTTCCTTCTTCCTTCCTTACTCCCTTCTCCCTTCCTCTTTTTCCCTTCCTTCCTTCCTTCCTTCCTTCCTTCCTTCCTTCCTTCTTCCCTTCCTCTTTTCTCCCTTCCTTCCTTCCTTCCTTCCTTCCTTCCTCCCTTCTTCCCTTCCTCTTTTTTCCTTCCTGACCTTCTTTACTTCCTTCCTTCCTTCCTTCTTTACTTGTTTCCTTCCTTCCTTCCTTCCTTTCCTCCTTCCTTCCTTCCTTCCTTCCTCCCTTCCTTACTCCCTTCATTCCCTTCCTCTTTTTTACCTTCCTTCCTTCCTTCCTTACTCCTTCTTCCCTTCCTCTTTTTCCCTTCCTTCCTTCCTTCCTTCCTTCCTTCCTTCCTTCCTTCCTTCCTTCCTTCCTTCCTTCTTCCCTTCCTCTTTTCTCCCTTCCTTCCTTGTTTTCTCCCTTCCTTCCTTCCTTCCTTCCTTCCTTCCTTCCTTCCTTCCTTACTCCTTCCTTCCTTCCTTCCTTCCTTCTTTACTTGTTTCCTTCCTTCCTTCCTTCATTCCTTCCTTTCCTCCTTCCTTCCTTCCTTCATTCCTTCCTTTCCTCCTTCCTTCCTTCCTTCCTCCCTTCTTCCCTTCCTCTTTTTCCCTTCCTTCCTTCCTTCCTTCTTCCTTCCTTCCTTCCTTCCTTCCTTCCTTCTTCCCTTCCTCTTTTCTCCCTTCCTTCCTTCCTTCCTTCCTTCCTTCTTCCTTCCTTCCTTCCTTCCTTCCTTCCTTCCTTCCTTCCTTCCTTCCTTCCTCCCTTCTTCCCTTCCTCTTTTTTCCCTTCCTACTTCTTTACTTCCTTCCTTCCTTCCTTCCTTCCTTCCTTCCTTCCTTCTTTACTTGTTTCCTTCCTTCCTTCCTTCCTTTCCTCCTTCCTTCCTTCCTTCCTCCCTTCCTTACTCCCTTCTTCCCTTCCTCTTTTTTACCTTCCTTCCTTCCTTCCTTACTCCCTTCTTCCCTTCCTCTTTTTCCCTTCCTTCCTTCCTTCCTTCCTTCCTTCCTTCCTTCCTTCCTTCCTTCCTTCCTTCCTTCCTTCCTTCCTTCCTTCCTTCTTCCCTTCCTCTTTTTTCTCCCTTCCTTCCTTGTTTTCTCCCTTCCTTCCTTCCTTCCCTTCCTTCCTTCCTTCCTTGCTTCCTTCCTTCCTTGCTTCTTCCTTCCTTCCTTCTTTACTCCTCCCTTAATCCCTTCTTCCCTTCCTCTTTTTTTCCTTCCTTCCTTCCTTCCTTCCTTCCTTCCTTCCTTCCTTCCTTCCTTCCTTCCTTCCTTCCTTCCTTCCTTCCTTGCTTCTTCCTTCCTTCCTTCTTTACTCCCTCCCTTAATCCCTTCTTCCCTTCCTCTTTTTTTCCTTCCTTCCTTCCTTCCTTCCTTCCTTCCTTCCTTCCTTCCTTCCTTCCTTCCTTCCTTCCTTCCTTCCTTCCAGCACAAGGGTTAAGTGTTTTTGACCCATCGTGCTTTGCCTCTGTTTTTAAACGTAAATAGACTTTGTCTCTTGAAAACAAGTCCCGTTAAAGTAAATTAAGCGTGTCCCTCAACATTCAGGGTCATTTACTGAATGTTGAAAAGAGCTAATATGAGTACAGGGTGAATTTGGTTTAAAAATGCTCGAGGGACTTTTAAAAGGGATGGTTGACATTACTGCATAATTATAGGAAGGCTTTGATATCTCTTCTGCCTGGGGCTTCGCTTGCTCTTTTTTATATCCTCATCTGTTTCGACCAATAATGTGAACACCATCCGAAATACAATCTGCTTAGTCTTCCAGAGGCATTTGTTGGTGCATCATGCATCTCACAAACACAGTGCTAAAATAAAACAAATGAAACTTCTATAAAAAAGTGGGTTCTTTGCCATCACTTTCAAGGGCATGTCTTTTGCTTGGAGTGAAATGTTTTCTCAGTGTTATGGCCTAGATATTAAGTAATACATGTTTGATATCGCTATATTGTTTCCATGAGAACATCCTTGTTCAAGGTTTAAAAATTGCAGCTCTGTCTTTTTTTCTCTCAAGTATAGCAGCATTTCTGTTGTATATTTTCTCATGATTCACTAAATCATGAATAAATCATGAACCACCTCGTCTTACTCGTCTCACTGTCTGAAGTTAAATCAGACTAAACTGTTTCAGGTCAGTCAGGATTACCAAAAGCATTTCCTCTTGCTTTTTATATTTTATTTTATAAAATATTTGATATTACATTCTTTGAGGTCAAAAGTTTACATAGACAAAAAGTACTATGTCTGTGGGGAGGCCCAGATGATGATGTCATGGGTTAAAAGCCCTTGATACGTTAACTGGAACAACTCACAACATGTGAGTTAATTGAAGGGACACCAGGGGATGTATTTTAAAGGAGACCTATTATGGCATCTAATACTTTTTAACCCTTGTGCTGTCTCGGGTCAAGGAAGGGGGGATGGGAAGAAGGAAGGAAGGAAGGATGGAAGGATGGGTGGAAAGAAGGAAGGGAGGATGGGAGAAAAGAGGAAGGGAGAAGGAAGGAGAGAGTAGGAGGAAAGAAGGGAAAAAAGAAGGAAGACAGGAAGGGAGTAAAGAAGGGAGGGGAGGAAGGGAAGAAGGGAGGAAAAAAGGAAGGAAGGAAGGGAGGGAGGGAGGGAGGAAAGAAGGAAGGAAGGAAGGAAGGGAGAAAAGAAGGATGGAAGGAAGGAAGGATGAGAGAGAAGGAAGGAAGGAAGGAAGGAAGGAAGGAAGGAAGGAAGGAAGGAAGGAAGGAAGGAAGGAAGGAAGGAAGGAAGGAAGGAAGGAAGGAAGGAAGGAAGGAAGGAAGGAAGGGAAAAAAGACTGAAGGAATGAAAGGAGAAAACAAGGAAAGAATGTACAAGGGGAGAAAAGAAAGAAGAAAAGGAGTAAAGAAGGAGAGAGCAGGAGGAAAGAAGGAACAGGAGAATTAGGTCATTTTGACCCAAAGACAGTACAAGGGTTAAACAGGCCTTGGATGTCTTCAAAACAAGCTTTTGATTTTTTTTTTTTTTGCTAAATAAATTCGAAATTCAGCCTCTGAGCCATGTCTTTATCTTCCCAGTTTCTAACCTCATTATCTATGCAGGATTCTGAGTGGGCGGGGCTATTATAATGAGGCTCTGTGCTGATTGGCTGCCTGAATGACGCGTAGCAGGGGAGGGCACAAAGTGTTGGTTTTTACAACCAACAACAGGGCAAATTGCATGTCTAGCTCGAACAGACACCATCACGATACACCGCTACGGAAAAATGGCGGAAGCTCCGGCCGGTGGAGGAGGAGTTGTTGTTCCGGCCAGAGTTAGTTGTGGGCGTGGCTGAGGGGAGACCACTTTATATAAGTTAAAGCAAGAGAAAATGTCTTTTTCATAATAGGTCTCCTTTAAGGTCACAACTCAAACACTCTGTTTCCTTGTTTGAAATCATGGGAAAGTCAAAAGAAATGAGCCAAAACATCAGAGAGAGAATCGTGGAGATCCACAAGTCTGGTTCATCCATAGGTGCAATTTCCAGATGTTTGAAAGGGCCACGTTCAACATCATGGCCCTCACACCACTCAGGAAGGAACCGGGCTCTGTGTCCCAGAGATGAATGTGTTTTGGTCCGAAATGTGAAAATCAACCCCAGAACAAAAGCTAATGACCATATGAAGATGCTGGATGAAGCTGGTAAGAAAGCGTCATTATCCACAATGAAACTAGTCCTGCACTGACATTGGCTGAAAAGCCACTCTGTGAGAGAAGCCATTACAGTGTTGTGCTAGTTACTGAAAAATAGTAACTAGTTACCGTTACTAGTTACTTCATTAAAAAGTAACTCGGTTAGTAACTCAGTTACTTAGACCAAAAAGTAATGCGTTACTATGAAAAGTAACTATTTAGTTACTTTAAATAAAAACATTATTTTAAATGCTCCCATTAATGCCCCTCTAGCCTTCATTTCAGCAGGTACTGTATGGATTTACATTGTGCATCGTGTTCTGCATTCTAAACAGTCTCCCCGCTTCTTCACTTCCTGTATCAGTAACATTGGTCGCTTAGCAACAAGCTGAGAACGGCCAATGAGCTTCAGCAGCAGCTCAAGAACCTTTGATGAATCGTTCATTACAGTCTCAAATATAACCAATGGGGGCATGTCGGTTTATAAGAATCTTTTTGCCCAGAAGAAAAAAGAGCGACAACAACGACCCATAACTATGTTCTTCTCTCGAAAAAACACTCCTGCACCGCAGGGTTTAGGAGAAAAAGACGCTACAGAGTCGGGATGCAGCGGCTCAGAAGAGCAGTGGAATACGTGCTGATCTCCGCTATTTGAAGCCTTCTATAATAATTGTAAAAATAATTTCACTTATCACGGGTTCTTTTTGGAACGTAACCCCCGTGAAAAACGAGGGATTACTGTAATGACAATATCTCCACGTTGCCAAACTCGGCTTCTCTTGGCTCATGACCGTCATGTTTTTGAACGCATGGCCGCTACGTTTCATCCGGTCTCCGCGTGTGGGGAAAAAAGGCTTCACTGTAGCCAGAAATAATGGAGTAACGCACCGTTTGGTAACGGTAATTGCGTTACTGAATTTAAAAAAGTAATGCGTTAGAGTATTAGTTACCGCAAAACTAACGGCGTTACTAAATAACGCGTTAGTCCCAACACTGCTCCTAAAAAGAAACATAAAAAAAGCCAGATTACAGTTTGTAAAAAGACACCAAAACAAAGACCTTAACTTCTGGAGACATGTCCTGTGGTCTGATGAAACTAAAAAGGAGCTGACCAATGTTACATTTTGAGGAAAAAGGGGGAAGCTTGTACACCTGAGAGCACCATACCAACTGTGAAGCACGGAGGTGGCAGCATCATGTTGTGGGGCTGTTTTGCTCCAGCAGGAATTGGAGTACTTCATAAAATAGACAACATCATGAAGAAACTTTACATGAAAATATTAAGGAAACATCAAAAAGTGGCTTGAGGACAACAAAGTCAATGTCTTGGAGTGGCAAACACAAAGCCCTGATCTGAATCCCAGTGAAAAATTGTTGACTGATCTGAAAAGGCGTGCGAGCGAGTCGACCGACAAACCTGACTCAGTTACACCAGTTCTGTCGGGAGGAAACGGCCAGAAATGCATCAGAGTACCGTCAGAAGATTGTGGAAAGTTACCCAAAACGTTTGACCCAAGTCATGCATCACGCAAAGGCAATGCTACTAAATACGAAGGAAATGTATGTAAACTTTTCACCTCCAAGAAATTCTCTCTCTGATTATTGTGGCATTAAGCAAAATGAAATAATTTTGGTAATCCTGACTGACCCGAAACAGGAGAGGTTTAGTCTGATTTAACTTCAGACAGTGAGACAAAGAATGTTCTGTCTTTTTGCACAGTGTATGTAAAGTGTGTATATACACACACACACACACACACACACACACACACACACACACACACACACACACACACACACACACACACACACACACTTTTCCATGGATGTATTTTGCACAGACCAAAACTGTAAAAAAAAAAAGAAAAAAAAAGAAAAGTCTTGGGGAAAAATACATTTGTTACTTTTCATTTAAAATACTTCTACATCTGATCCAACTTCTTTAACTTGAATTATTTGTTTGTTTGCACTATGTTGCCCAAGAGCTGCCTTGCTCTATCATTCTCTGGATGACGCCAATAAAGATTTGATTAGATTTTTGATTTGTACTTTAGAGGACAGGGATATCACAGCTCAGCTAGCAGGCCCCACGTATATCCAAGCAATCTGTCTTGCTAAATCAACTGAAATTTGATGTTGGAAGTGTTCTGCTCTATTCTTATTTAAATTATTGATATGGGTCTCGTGTGGTGGTGAGTGTGTATATGACATGCATACCCATGTAAGTAATTTCTGTTTTATTTGGTTGTGTTCTACTGCCAGAAGTAGGAGGGTTCTTAAAAATAGAGTTTGATTGATTGAACTACTTTTTATATATACCGGTGTGTGTGTATATATATATATATATATATATATATATATATATATATATATATATATATATATATATATATATATATACACACACACACATTAGGGGTGTAACAATATATCGTGCCACGAAATTTCGCGATACAAAAATGTCACGAAACGTGTTGTGGAGGTGACAAAGTGTATCGCGATATTGTGTTATTAATCTATTGTGTTGACTAGAACGGCGCATCCGACCACGCGTGCCGACCGCGCCTCGACCCGCGGACCAAAATCTTCCTCCGCTCAGAGGAAAGTAGTACCTTTTTGCGGTCCCGATCACGGGACTCTTGCAGGGTTTTGAGCTCTAAACTTTTACGTCTGGTGTAGAGTTAAGCCTTACCTTATTAAATTAAACCTTTTTGGGGTCGTGAGTAGGATAAACACAGAAACAACTTCTGCTGAGTTCCAGTGTACTTTAATGTCCCTCAACAGTGTAGGATTTTAGAACATCAACACAGCACCTAGTGCCGTACTGTGGCGTATCACTCCGCCCAATCTAAAACAGACTAATCACTACAGATAAACTGACTAGTGTCATTATAGTCCCTGATTTACATCAGAATATAAAGAATATATTTATAAAATAATGAACCCTGAATTACCTAAATAACCTTAACAAAAATAAATCTCCTCTTACACTTATAAGGTGAACATGAATCAATCTTTTTTATGATGTAAAATTGTATGTATTTATTTACTTTTATTTATTTATTTAATTTTAGTTGTTAAATTTCTGGAAAAGAAAAAAGTCAAGTCATACATGAGAGAAACTATTCAGTTTGTGGCAAAATATTTTTACTTGTATGAAACTGAAGATGCATAATGCAAACCTGACATTTACTTTTAGTTCAGTTTGTGGAAAATGGTTGGTCTGGCTTTCTCTTTAAAACTTAAACAGTTATAAAGCATTACAAACTGTAGCAATAGGGCAAACGCACAGTATTGTTTTGTATTTTGTGTCTTTCAAATAAAAGACATTTTTTTCCAGTCATATGTTCCTCATTCAAGGTTGCTAAAAAAATACTGCTATAATATCGTATCGTATCGTTATCGTGACCTCAATATCGTGTATCGTATCGTATCGTGAGATTAGTGTATCGTTACACACCTAATATATATATATATATATATATGTATGTATGTATGTATGTATGTATATATATATATATATATATATCTTGGCAACAACAAAACTCTTTCAGAGTTGTAACATATAACTTTGAGCTTTTGTCTCCCCTCTTCTTGCTGCTCATTAATGTCAGCAGCATGTTGAGATATTTTGCTGTCTCAGGTCCAAAAGCCTTCATTTAGCTGGATGCAGACTGAATTGGAAAAGTAATTTTGCTCAGAACAGAAGTTTCAAAAACATTTTGAGAAATGTGTCAGGTCTTCATCATTTTCTGTGGGCATTCAAGTGTTTCCTGCGTGATTGGCAGACAACGTTCAATTGTCTGTTTCTCAACAAGGGGCAACATTTGGTTTGTCTGTTTTCTGAGTACAGTCCAATATACAAGTAAGAAATTGCACTTTTTTGAATCCCCATGAGGGGCTCCATGCTCCATGCTCCGTGCCAACCACCAAAACACTACTACTATTACTAACAATTCCTAATAACAATAGGACAGCAGCTGTGCATTTACCTGGAACAGTCCGAGGTTATTTCTTTCTGCTGCCTTTCATCTACGGATGAAGCCTGCTACCAGTAAACCAGTAAACAGCCTCTGCCCCATCTGTCTCTTGGCCAGGCATTAGCCAGAACAGCTGAGCCACCCTCCAGGTTCGCCTGCAACCTTTCATACAGACAAACTTTGTGCAGACCTCCACCTTGACCCGACTCTGAAAAGCCCCAGGGACCATTTAGTGAAAGGTCGGCTCATTGAGAGCCTCCGTGGGGCTCAGTTGGAGCTTCGTCAGGCTTCATTTTCCTTAGCAATACTTGTTTTAAATGTTTCAATGGCAAAAAAAATAAAAATGTTTCAATGGCAATGTCTGAAATGAGTATGGATGGACAGATGTGATTGGAAAAGGTTAGCATGAGCTAGCCGGCCAATTGGTAATTGAAAGTTGCAAAAACTTCAGTGCCCAGGGGCCTCATTTAAAATGGACTGCGTAGGAGTCATACTAAAAGTGCACGTACGCTCAAAAGGCGAAAATGGCGGGCGCAAAAAAAATTCGGATCTATAAAACCGCGTGCACGCAGACTTGCACGTAAGGTTCTCTTTATAAATCACAGTCCAGCTGGAAGGCTGCGCACGTGAATCCGCCTGGTATCCCGCCCTCTACACGCCCACTTTCTACCAAAAATGGAATCATTTTGCATATGAATGAGCCTGCTGAGCATGCGCAGTGGCTTCCTGCAACCTGTTTGGCTTCAGAATGAATGAATGAACGTGTCGAGCCACCGTGCCACTGAATTTCACTGAGATCTGAGATCTAGATGTTGTTGATGAGGAGGAGGACAGGAAAACCACATTATTTTGTGGTCACAGTAAAAGTAGAAAAATAAATAGTATAAAATAAAGCGAGGGAGTGGCAGCACGCCGTTGCTGCGCGGAACGCCGTGAGTTCCCCGGTGCAACAGGGGGACACACGTCCCCCCGTCTTTTCAAAATCATGTTTATTTTCCCCTTACTTTTTACAGTTTAAAAACTAACGGTAGGCTCAGCCTTAAATTGCAAATTATCAAGACACTGTATGAAAGCGATACGAAAACGGCCCCGCAGCCCCGCTTCACCCCCCGCTCCTCCTCCCCTCCCGTCTCCCCTCAGAGCTGCTCAGGGCGGGTTTATGGTTCTGCGTCACCGACGCAGAGCCTACGGCGTAGGTGCGCGTCGCCGCGTACCGTACGCCGTAGGCTCTGCGTCGTTTTAACGCAGGGCCATAATTTAGGCACCATACACCTGCACGTAAAGGTTTCACGCGCGCGCAAAACTCATATATATGAAAACAAATCTGAGTCCCTTTAGGGAAGAAATGAGGGGCTCCGTGGGGCTCCCTAAACGCAGCCCCTCATTTGTTCTGTCCTAAAGCGGTGAAGGAGGTTCCCGGCGTGTCCTGCACCGCGGCTGCAGCTCCAGCAGCACCAGAGTCCTGACTGACAGCTTCACACACAGAGGAACACGATCAGCGCTATTTTATTTTATTTTATTATTTTATTATTTTAAGTCTGATATATGTTGTGATATGTGATGACATTATTAAGAGTATGACATGAATCTGGCTTCATTTCACCACCTCACAGCCTGCCTCGCCAGTTCCCCGTGTCTTAAGTAAATTCTTACGGGAGGGTCCTAGTTGCCGTAAAGATAAGCAGATTTTTCGGTTAGTTTTTTCTTTTTAGATCCGAGGATTTGCGTAGAAGGCAGCTTCCGCAACTTTCAGGCGCTTTTTCTGCGCAAGCAAGCTTTATAGATGAGGCCCCCAGTTCATGCAATCTTGTCTCGCTATTCTGAGACACCATTCCATTCAAGAGGTCATTCATGTGAATCGTGTATTGCAGAGCATTTTCATCGTAACACATCTTTGGTGGAACGCAGCACAAGCAAATAAGAGATTGTTTAACTGTTTTGCAACTTCAATCAAGTTAGCAGGAATATTGTTGGAGACTTACCTTAAAACTATTGTTGGAATCCGTTGAAGTCATGTTTAAAGGGGACGTATTATGGCATCTAATACCTATTTTAAACAGGCCTTGAGTGTCTTAAAAAAAGCTTTTGATTGTTTTTGCTAAATAAATTAGAAATTCAGCCTCTGAGCCATGTCTTTAGCATCCCATTCTCTAACCTCTTTATTGTTTCCATGAGAACATCCTTGTTCAAGGTTTAAAAATTGCAACTCTGTCTTTTCTCTCAAGTATATCAGCATTTCTGTTGTATATTTTCTCATGATTCACTAAATCATGAATAAATCATGAACCACCTCGTCTTACTCATCTCACTGTCTGAAGTTAAATCAGACTAAACTGTTTCAGGTCAGTCAGGATTACCAAAAGTATTTCCTCTTGCTTTTTATATTTTATTTTATAAAATATTTGATATTACTTTCTTTGAGGTCTGTAGGGAGGCCCAGATGATGATGTCATGGGTTTGAAAGCCCTGGATACGTTAACTGGAACAACTCACAACATGTGAGTTAATTGAAGGGACACCAGGGGATGTATTTTAAAGGGGACCTATTATGGCATCTAATACCTATTTTAAACAGGCCTTGAATGTCTTAAAAACACGCTTTTGATTTTTTTTGCTAAATAAATTAGAAATTCAGCCTCTAAACCATGTCTTTATCATCCCATTCTCTAACCTCATTATCTATGAGGGATTCTGAGTGGGCGGGGCTATGATAATGAGACTCTGTGCTGATTGGCTGCCTGAATGAGGCGATACACCGCTACGAAAAAATGACATATGTCGGCGGAGTTAGTTGTGGGCGTGGTTTCACGCATCGGAGGTCAACCTATGTACATTTTCGTTACATAACGAAAGGGAGCAGAATCTGAACGGCTCGTAGAAGTCACATCACACTGGACGGCTCATCCGGGCGGCTGTACAGACACTGCAGAATTTGGTTGCTTTCCTCCTTCTCTGAGTTGGCAGGCTGAGGGGAGACCACTTTATATATGTTAAAGCAAGAAAAAACCTGTTTTTCATAATAGGTCCCCTTTAAAGGAGCTGTATGTAAGAACAATAATAAAACGAATCATAAAATGACCCCGATATGTCAACAGACATTTAAAAATCATGTTCATTTCAAATACTTATGTCACTGACAACAGCACTCAAGCCAGGATATTCCAGTTTAAAAAGAGGAGTTGCAGCCCTCAACTGATGTTTATGTTGTCATTTTTTGTTTTGGTCTGAAGCTCCACCCTCCACCTATCTCCCAATCACCAAGTCAGTATTGTTTCTGAAGCTCCACCCTCCACCTATCTCCCAATCACCAAGTCAGTATTGTTTCTGAAGCTCCACCCTCCACCTATCTCCCAATCACGAAGTCAATAGTGTTTCGGCATCCGGGTTGCCAGCTCGGCTCTAATTATCGCAGCCATGGCAGCCTACGTTCCTGCTGCATTCTGCAGCCTACCTGGCAACCTCTGGTCGGGGGGAGGAGGGGGAGGGTACACGCCACTCAACAATATTTTGAAAGTGACTGCAGTACCAGTTTTGGACATTTCTTACAGACGGCTCCTTTAAGTAATGTTACGTACCATGAAAAACTGCCTTCAAATACCGTGCAGTGAGAACAAAGCAATGCTCTTATCTTGATTGTGATTGTGCGAAAGACTTGTGTGTGAATGTTGCGGCCCACCAAAGATGGGTTATTGCGAAGATGCTCTTTGATAGACGATTATCGTGAATTATATTTGTATTTAGATGGCAAACGTTGCTGATGCGACAAGAGTTTGCAGCCATGTTAATACAATCTGAGCTTCTCGCTCTTAAAATCATTCACCTTTTTCAACCAACTCCACACTGCAACTTTTCTGTGAACTGCGTTGCATGCAGTTGACTGAACTAGGGTTGCACCGATCGATCGGCAACCGGCCGATAATCGGTTTTGATCGGAGTTCTGAAAATAATAGTTCAAAGCCGCCAAGGCATTCAACCACAATGCCACTAACTCAGCTGTAACAGAGATGGTTAAACGAGAAAAACTACAACCTAAGGTAATGGATTCATATGCCTTGTATGTCAGCCGCTTTCTGTTTTAGAACACATCTTTAGCTGCTTGGATCCCGGTATACGCTGCTGAGTTTGAAATATTTCATTGATGAATGTCCGCCGGAGTTATAACAACTCTATACAGTCACATCAAAAGCCTTCCAAAGGCAGGGACGACAGTTGTGTCAGTCGGCTTCACGAGTGACATTTGGAGCTCTAGTGTGAAGAGTTGTGCTTCACTCATAAGTTTCCTGGGTCACACGTGGCGGACGCTATCGCTAAAACCTTTGCAAAGCTTAGTAATTCATTTTATCTTATCTTTTCCACAAGATCAACTCTAAGAGAGTGACATTTTTACTGTTGTTTGTGTTGGTGCACTGCACATGTTATGTTGTGCACGTAATTATTGCCACAGGAAAGCTTAAGCTAGTAAGCTACACTCACTCTTTGTAAGCTGAGTGTAAGTCGTCTCTAAGAGTCTCTAGAGCGTGAAATATGGCACATTCCCTCAGACTGCAATAAAACAGTGGTCAATTCATGATACTTTCTCATCTCGTCATTTTTATACCTAATAATACAATGTCAGTGTTGTAAATGAGACAACAATATTGAGGAATTTATGGATTTCACGCTGTGATCGGTGATCGGCAATATCGGGATCGGCAGATACTGTTTCTGGTGATCGGTGATCGGTCCTCCAAATCCTGATTGGCAGTACTCGAGTTGTAAAAAAAAATCAGGGGGGATGGTGGATTTTATCATATGGAAACAGATAATTTGTGCTGATTACAAATAATATAATATATTCAAATAATAGCACTGACCAAAACACCTGCAGAAATACTGCAGGAATGACATAGCAGCAGTTAAATGCAGCCTTCTGTAAGCTTTAAATATCCACTGGGCTTACATCAAATACATCAAAACACAACAATAAAAAACACTTTTCTGAACTTATCAATATGACTCTGTCCTTCACAGGATAAGTAACATGGATCACTGCAAAAACTCAACATCTTAACAAGAATATTTGTCCTATTTCTAGTTAAAATGTTTCATTTTAGTAAAGAAATCTCATTACACTTAAAACAAGACTCATCACTGGAAAAAACTAAAATTTTCACCTGTTTCAAGTAGATTTTCACTTGAAATAAGTGGAAAAATCTGCCAGTGGAACAAGATTTTTTTGCTTGTAATGAGAAGATAAATCTTGTCCCACTGGCAGATTTTTCTACTTATTTCAAGTGAAGATTTACTTGAAACAGGTGAAAATTGTCAAATAAGTTATTTTTCTGGTGATGACTCTAAATGTTGAAATAGCAGTAAAACCACATTCATTCATGAAATTACATAAGGGATGGAAAGGGGGGATGATTTGACCGTTTTTATTTCAGGGGGGATGCCATCCCCCTTCATCTCCCCTCAACTCCAGTACTTCTGATCGGTGCATCTCTACTCTGAACTCCCTGGGAAGGAAGGAGAATGGGATGACACTTTTTCCACAAGGACCTCCGGGAAAAATCACAAAACCTTAGACAATATTTAATGAGTGAGAGAATGTGACACTTGCAAGGATTCACCTGATCGCTGCGGGTTGTTGTGCACAGAGCAGGTGTGCTTCATATGCTGTTGACGGTGTGTTTGCTGCATGCTAAATGCCACCAGCAGTTGTTGGTGACGGAGAGCAGATCTCTGGTGGCTCTGCGACATCCGCTGTCATCACAGTGTGAGCTTCCAAGTCCGTGAGGCGTATTCCCACACTTGAACTCCCTCCCCACCGTCCTTGTTGCGACCTGTCCTCTCCGTGCTAATGAAGGCCGCCACGTCGGTGTAATGAAGGAAGTGAAGTGCTAACATGAGCGTGTGCACTCGTTTACACGTGTATGTGAGTGTAAACGCGAGAGCTGCCACTCCTGCTTATGAATTTGCAAATGGAACCGTAAAAGGAGCATTAAATTCCTCCCGGTGTTGTTTGATTTTAAAATAGCTACTCTCCTCCCTTATCCATGACTCCCCTGCTTCCCCTTCTTGTTATTTCCCTTTGCACACTATCTTCCTCTTTAACTTTGTCTCCGTGCTCCTTGCCTCTCAATCACTCCTTGTTTGCCTCATCTTTGGTTCTTCTGTTTTTTTTTCGCTCGTCATTAGCAGCCTGTTTCTCACCTCTTTCCCATCCTTTTTCATCCCTCCTTACCATCCCTCTGTTTTGGTTGTCATCATCTTACACACATCCGCTCGCATTTCTTGCTCCCACTCTTATCCTTCTCCTTCCCAGTGTCTTTCACTCTTTTCTTTTTTTTTCACTCTTTTCTACCCTTCCTCTCAGAAGAATGTGGCTCATTTCAAGCACCATATAAAATAATTATGCACATTAAAATATATGTATTGAGATTTTGAGATGGTGTTACAAACTGTTAAATTTGGTATGCTATTTCAGGTTGATGATATTCAGTCAGATATTGTGACCCGATATGCAACCAATTAATTTTTTTAAACAGTTCATAAATTATATATTTAACATACCATTTTATTGACAATGTGGCAGCAGGTAACAGCTGAGCAATGTTAAAAATATCAATATGTATGAGTAAAGATTTGTAATTCAATTGAAAAGAATTCAGTTATACAGCCTCAGTTCTGAAGAAAACAGTTCTTTACCGTAATTAAAAATAAAGTGCAATGGTTTTCAGATCTCATTAATCCTTATTTTATTCACAATATAACGTATAAAATTAAATCTTGAAAGTCAGACATTCTACCCTTTGATGATAAATATAAGCTCAGTTTTAATTTGATGATATCAACTTATCTTAAAAAGATGGCACCGGTCTGGCCTTACTGAACATGATCCAGGAAGCTACCGTCTCCTCTGGGCCAAAGCTTGCATCCCTGACATTATTGGGGGCAGACAATGTCCTTTTCAGGGAAAGTCCTGCGTTGGTCAGACAGCGCCAAACCAAATACTGTATCCGTTACACAATCATGGCTCTAGCTAGAGCCAATGTCCTTCCCATCTCTTAATTCCCAGTCCTGTCACGTGCTGGAGTTTCCTAGGGCAGAAAAGCGAACCCCATTGGCCCCATTGCCCCGGCCACGAAGGGCTCACAAGCCAATGTTGTCCTGGTGATGGACCTAAACCCGGATAATTGGGGAGGGTTTCTTCGGGAAAGATATTCAGCATAAAACCTATGCAAAATCAATACCCACAATACATTTGAAACAAAAATACACCACAGAATATCCAAGACGTTTGAGCAGTTTGAATCTTATATTAGACAAAAATGAAGCAGCACTCAAGTCTCAAGTCAGGTACTTTTCACAGACAAGTTCAATCTAGTCCAGGACAATCTAGTTCCAAAACTTCAGGCACTGAACCCCTCATTTCCCGATCCTATATGGACTGTTACTAAAAGAAGAGGGGATCCTACTGCGTTACTGGACGTATATCGGAACTCAAATACTCTTTTGTAATCAAGAGTTGAATTTTAAGTGGGATTAATACAAATTCATTTGAAACATTTACACTCTTTCAGTTTCAAACTCATACGTTTTTATTAGGGCCCGAGCACCTACAGTGCAAAGGCCCTGCCTATTGTATCTGTAGGAATTCTTTCTTTTTCTTCTTTATTTTTCCGACGAAATGAGGGCCTTTTTGCCCCCTAAACGTGCCCCAAAAGTCACCAAATTTGGCACGCAAGCCAGGCCTGGCGAAAAATGTGATATTTAATGGTTTGCATTAATGGGCGTGGCCTAACGGCTCAACAGCGCCCCCTAGACAACTTTGTGCCTCAAGCCCCACAATACGGTTTGACGTACATGCCCGAAAATCGGTACACACCTGTATCATGGCCCAATTTAAAGAAAAGTCTCTTGGTGCCATGGCCCAAACCGAACAGGAAGTCGGCCATTTTTTATTAATCGTGTAATTCTGGCGCAATTTATGCCATTCCTTCAGCAGTTAATACAGTCCGAACCGTAACGTGCACCCAGGTGTGTTATACATCAAAATGTGCGTCTCCATCCTGTGACGACGCACATTACTTTTCTCAGTCAAAAGCGTTACCGTGGCGTTACCGTCTCGGACGTGCCTGCTCCTGGTGTGGAGGTGGTCCTGGACGCGTGGCGACGATAGACGTCACGGATAGGCGCCCCAACTTCATCTGGTTGGTCCATATCTCATAGTTCATACTTTCTGCAATAACTTTTGAATGGTTTGATATAAAGAGTCATAGATGGTGTCATCTGACTCAGTATTGAGTACTTGACCTTCATTGGTTCAAATTAGCCCCGCTGCTTCTTCTGATTGGTCAATATTTCATAGTCCCTATTCTCTACTATAACTTTCGAGTGGTTTGACATAGAGAGTCGTGGGTGGTGTCATCGAACTCGGTTTTGACTCCTTCACCTTAATTGCTGCAAATTAGCCCCGCCCCTTTCATCTGATTGGTCGATATCTGATAGTTCCTACTTTCTGCCATAACTTTTGAATGGTTTGGTATAGGGAGTCGTGGCTGGTGTCATCCGCTAAATGCCTGAATGTGCACAAGGGTGCGAGGGCCCGTTCATCGTTTCTTGCAGCTTTAATTTATCTTGTTTCAGTACTTGATTCCATCAATAGAGACTAGCACAAGTCAGTAACTAATTAAGAGGGAAAAGACAAAAGGAGGAAGAACAATAAAAAAGAAGAAAAAGTAAGAGGTTTGAGTTGGATCTGAATATTTGAAGTTTATATACTACTATACTTAACCCCTACCAGATGAATGATGTCTTATTTGCCTCCTCAAGGCAAAAGCGTGAAATAATTATTCTGCTACTGACCAGAACATCTAACTCTCTATGTATATTTTTTGTCACTTCTGTCTTTTTCATTTTACAGTATTCATTTCCCCCATTACATTTCTTTGCTCTAGTGACTGCTCAAGATGTGTGCTTTGCATCTTTATTGATTTTTTTTTTTGCCTCACACCATCACTCCCCAGCGTTCAGGGCACACGTTCATCTTTTATTTTCTTTCTTTTTAGATATAATATGTTATTGACACAAGCTCTAGCTTTACACATCAGTTGCATAGGGTTGGCTCCTTTAGGGCTCTATAACCTTGAAAACAGTTTTTACCTCCTCAAAAAAATCAACCTGATTGACAGAATGAAGGACCGTCATGACCAGATCAGCAGGAAGTCAATGCTCAACATCAACACTGAAGTGTGACATTACTCCATGTAGAAGTCTGCTGTGACACGATGTTTCGCCCGTAACTCACATTTATGTTGTTTCACAGATTCTTTGTAACATGCAGCAGAACAAGAGGAAAATAAATTTGCTCCAAACCCCTAAATATGCTCAAGTAGTGATAAAGTAATAAAGTGTGAAAACTCTCCTACATGTGGCAACCTGTTAATTTCATAAGAAGCTCATTTAGTTTCTTGCATAGTTGCTAGGTTACCATTTGTAGTCACAAAACTTAAACTTTAATGCATTTAGATTTCTGTAGCATTAACTTGCTACAGTTCAAGATGGATAGCATCTGTTGTGTTGTGTACTCATTCTTATTTTGAAACTTGGAATAATGTTGGACAAGCCAGTGGCCGAATTCACGGGATCTGTGAATGCATTTATGTCTGTTGAGCCATATGACAAAACGTTTTATTATTATACAGAATGATTTCATCTGAAGTTCTTTTGCATTCATTAGTCTACATTATTTTGAAATTCAAAGAAATATTGCCCAACAATAACCTATATGATCATGATAGACTGAGCAATAAATTCATAGACAATTAAAGCTGCAAGCAGCGATGAACGGGCCCTCGCACTCACGCCCACCGCCCCCCATAAGCATATCAGAAATGACACCACCCACGACTATGTCAAACCATTCAAAAGATATAGCAGAAAAAAGGGACAACCAATCAGAAGAAGGGGCGGGGCTAATTCAGGCCAATGAAGGTCAAGGACTCCATAAAGAATCTGATGACACCAGCCACAACTCTCTATGTCAAACCATTCAAAAGTTATAGCAGAAAATCGGGACAACCAATCACAAGAAGGGGCGGGGCTAATTAAGGCCAACGAAGCTCAAGGACTCCATACAGAGTCCCATGACGCCACCCACAACTTCCTATGTCAAACCATTCAAAAGTTATGGCAGAGAAAAGTATTCCAGGGGGCGCTGTTGAGCCGTTAGGCCACGCCCATTAATGCAAACCATGAAATATCAAATTTATCGCCAAGTCTGGCTTGCATGCCAAATTTGGTGACTTTTGGAGAACTATCAAATATGGACCAATCAGATTTCAAAATGGCCGACTTCCTGTTCGGTTTCGGCCATGGCTCCAAGAGACTTTTCTTTAAGTTGTGCCATGATACAGGTGTGTAGCGATTTTCGTGCATGTACGTCAAACCGTATTGTGGGGCTTGAGGCACAAAGTTTTCCGGGGGGCGCTGTTGAGCCATTTTGCCACGCCCATTAATGCAAACCATGAAATATCAAATTTATCGCCAGGCCTGGCTTGCATGCCAAATTTGGTGCCTTTTGGGGAACTATCAAATATGGACCAATCAGATGAAGGGGGGGTGCGCTTGTTGGCGTCTAGCGTCGCCACGGTAACACTTTTGAAAGAGAAAAGTAATGCGTGTAGTCGCAGGATGGAGACGCACATTTTGATGTATAACACATCTGGGTTCACGATACGGTTCGGGCCGTATTAATTCTCGAAGGAATGGCATATATTGCTCCAAAATTACGCGATTAATTCAGAATGTTCAAAATGGCCGACTTCCTGTTCGGTTTCGGCCATGGCGCCAAGAGACTTTTCTTTAAGTTGCAACATGATACAGGTGTGTACCTATTTTCATTCATGTACGTCAAACCGTATTATGGGGCTTGAGGCGCAAAGTTTTTTCGGTCTGAACGAATCAGATGAAGGGTGGGCGCGCTTTTTGGCGTCTAGTGTCGCCACGGTAACGCTTTTGAAAGAGAAAAGTAATGCGTGGTGTCGGAGGATGGAGACGCACATTTTGATGTATAACACACCTGGGTGCACATTACGGTTCGGGCCGTATTAACTGCCGAAGGAATGGCATAAATTTCGCCAAAATGACATAATTAATTCAAAATGGCCGACTTCCTGTTCGGTTTCGGGCATGACCCCAAGAGACTTTTCTTTAAGTTGGGCCATGATACAGGTGTGTACCGATTTTCGTGCCTGTACGTCAAACCGTATCGTGGGGCTTGAGGCACAAAGTTTTCAAGGGGGCGCTGTTGAGCCATTTTACCACGCCCATTAATGCAAACCATTAAATATCAAATTTTTCGCCAGGCCTGGCTTGCATGCAAAATTTGGTGACTTTTTGGGCACGTTTAGGGGGGCCCTAATGATCATCCATGTGGTTGAGTTCAAGGAATGAAAGGAATCTGTCAATGACTAAGCGCATTTGTTTTCCTGTACGTGTATATTGAGTAAATGTATCCCAAAAAATATTCCCAAGGCTATTTCGATTTGTATTTATACCAGGTGACTGGTATAAGCAGGTTCAGGACAGACTCCCAGATTGCAAAGCTTATGTTCTATACTTTAATGCCAATGCAGAACATTTATTCTCGATGGAGGGATTGAACAAGATCAAAACACAGCTCAGCTTTGGATGGAAACATGTCCCCTATAATGACAGTCAAGACAGTAGCAGGCCGTGAGCCTCAGAGCTTCCGATGGGAACGTCGCTCTGCTGTCACGACTTCAAAGACTGAAACAAACCCTTAGAACACGTGGCCAACACACAGGCACACACGACTGCATGGATTAGGTCAAACTATTTCAATATGTTATTGATAAAATCAAATATGCATACATATTTGCCTGAATTTGCATTTTGTTGGATTCAGCTATTCAATTCAATTTAATCATACTATTAGTCCCCGATGGGAAATTACATAATTGCGCGGTGATGGGTCGGTGATGGGTCTAAAGAATACATGAGGACTGTGTCTGAAATCAATGACTACTCACTAAAAGTGCACTACATAGTGCGGTAGCTATTTTGTAGTGCTGTCCAAATATGGACTGAGAATGATCATGTCCTGTATAGTGCACTCCACACAGTGCAACATGGCTGATCTGTTGTGTTTTATATATGTGTGTTTTTATAGTGAACATTGAACAGTGCTTGTGCAAATAACGCCAGTAGTGTCTGAAAGTTCATCCTGATGATGCGTTAACTTTGTTGTTCTGCGTTCTGCGTGTTGTTCTGCTGGAACCATAATCCGCCCCCACCATCCTTAAAGACAACCACTGAGCAAACAGGAAGATGTGTATGTCTGACACAATGTGAAGGAAATAAGACTATACAGTAAATAAGAAAAATTAGCTGTGTGTAATTTGTTGATGTGAGTGACAGTTGTATTGAATTTTGGACGTGCGGCTAGCGGTGTGGGACCATCTGGGGCGGTCCTCGGTGGTCTCGGACGCTACTGCTCCTGGTGCGGAGGCGGTCCTGGACGCGCCTGCTCCTGGTGCGGAGGCGGTCTGGGACGCGCCTGCTCCTGGTGCGGAGGCGGTCCAGGACGCGCCTGCTCCTGGTAGGGAGACGGTCTCGGACGCGCCTGCTCCTGGTGCGGAGGCGTCTCGGACGCGCCTGCTCCTGGTGCGGAGGCGGTCCTGGACGCTCCTGGTGCGGAGGCGGTCTCGGACGCGCCTGCTCCTGGTGCGGAGGCGGTCTCGGACGCGCCGGCTCCGGAGGCGGTCCTGGACGCTCCTGGTGCGGAGGCGGTCTTGGACGTGCCTGCTCCTGGTGCTGAGGCGGTCTCGGACGCGCCTGCTCCTGGTGCGGAGGCGGTCTCGGACGTGCCTGCTCCTGGTGCGGAGGTGGTCTCGGACGCGCTTGCTCCTGGTGCGGAGGCGGTCCTGGACGCTCCTGGTGCGGAGGCGGTCTCGGACGTGCCTGCTCCTGGTGCGGAGGTGGTCTCGGACGTGCCTGCTCCTGGTGCGGAGGTGGTCCAGGACGCGCCGGCTCCTGGTGCGGAGGCGTCTCGGACGCGCCTGCTCCTGGTGCGGAGGCGTCTCGGACGTGCCTGCTCCTGGTGCGGAGGCGGTCTCGGACGCGCCGGCTCCTGGTGCGGAGGCGTCTCGGACGCGCCTGCTCCTGGTGCGGAGGCGGTCTCGGACGTGCCTGCTCCTGGTGCGGAGGCGTCTCGGACGTGCCTGCTCCTGGTGCGGAGGGGGTCTCGGACGCGCCGGCTCCTGGTGCGGAGGCGGTCCAGGACGCGCCGGCTCCTGGTGCGGAGGCGGTCTCGGACGCGCCTGCTCCTGGTGCGGAGGCGGTCCAGGACGCGCCGGCTCCTGGTGCGGAGGCGGTCTCAGACGCGCCTGCTCCTGGTGCGGAGGCGGTCTCGGACGCGCCTGCTCCTGGTGCGTAGGCGGTCTCGGACGTGCCTGCTCCTGGTGCGGAGGCGTCTCGGACGTGCCTGCTCCTGGTGCGGAGGCGTCTCGGACGTGCCTGCTCCTGGTGCGGAGGCGGTCTCGGACGCGCCTGGTGCGGAGGCGGTCCAGGACGCGCCGGCTCCTGGTGCGGAGGCGGTCCCGGACGCGCCTGCTCCTGGTGCGGAGGCGGTCTCGGAAGTGCCTGCTCCTGGTGCGGAGGCGGTCTCGGACGCGCCTGCTCCTGGTGCGGAGGCGGTCTCGGACGTGCCTGCTCCTGGTGCAGAGGCGGTCCAGGAGCAGGCCTGCTCCTGGTGCGGAGGCGGTCTCGGACGCGCCTGCTCCTGGTGCGGAGGCGGTCTCGGACGTGCCTGCTCCTGGTGCGGAGGCGGTCCAGGACGTGCCTGCTCCTGGTGCAGAGGCGGTCCAGGAGCAGGCCTGCTCCTGGTGCGGAGGCGGTCTCGGACATGCCTGCTCCTGGTGCGGAGGCGGTCTCGGACGCGCCTGGTGCGGAAGGTGGTCTCGGACGCTCCTGCTCCTGGTGCGGAGGCGGTCTCGGACGCCACTGCTCCTGTTGCGGAGGTGGTCCTGGACGTGCCGGCTCCTGGTGCGGAGGCGGTCTCGGACGTGCCTGCTCCTGGTGCGGAGGCGGTCTCGGACGCGCCTGGTGTGGAAGGTGGTCTCGGACGCTCCTGCTCCTGGTGCGGAGGCGGTCTCGGACGCCACTGCTCCTGTTGCGGAGGTGGTCCTGGACGTGCCGGCTCCTGGTGCGGAGGCGGTCTCGGACGTGCCTGCTCCTGGTGCGGAGGCGGTCTCGGACACGCCTGCTCCTGGTGCGGAGGCAGTCTCGGACGCGCCTGGTGCGGAAGGCGGTCTCGGACGCCACTGCTCCTGGTGCGGAGGCGGTCTCGGAAGCGCCTGCTCCTGGTGCGGAGGCGGTCTCGGACGTGCCTGCTCCTGGTGCGGAGGCGGTCTCGGACGCGCCTGCTCCTGGTGCGGAGGCGGTCTCGGACGTGCCTGCTCCTGGTGCGGAGGCGGTCTCGGACGCGCCTGCTCCTGTTGCGGAGACGGTCCTGAACGCTCCTGGTGCGGAGGCGGTCTCGGACGTGCCTGCTCTTGTTGCGGAGACGGTCCTGAACACTCCTAGTGTGGAGGCGGTCCTGGACGCGCCGGCTCCCGAGGCGGTCCTGGACGCGCCGGCTCCGGAGGCGGACCCGTCGGATCCTGAGGTGGGCACGCCAGCTTCTGTTCTGGAGGCGGTCCTGGACGCGCCTCCTTCGGTTCCTGGGGTGGTCCTGGCTGCACCTTGGCCGGCGCCGCAGATTCCGTGTGCCTCGAGGCCACCCTCGGTCCAGTCCAGAGAACGGCCCTCTTGCCGGTCGGCCCGACCCAGAGGGCGGCCCCCGACCTGGAAGACCGGGGACCAGGACCCTGGAAGACCCGGTGGCCTCAGGCCCGGGGGCTCAAACGGCGGTTTCTGGCTTCCTCTCCCGCTCCGAGGGGAGGGGGTTGTTGGCTAGGCCGGATGGTCCCCGGCCTGAGTTGGGCGACGGGGTTGTGTGGCCGGGTGGAGGAGCAGACAGGTGGCGCGGGCCTGGTTCAGCTGATTGGGCACAGGTGTGCCCAATCAATCTCTCCACCCTGCCTGGGTATTTAAAGAGCGGCTGCACCGGCACAGAGGCTCACAGCGATGACACAGAACTGCCGAGTGTCTGTACACGTCTGGGTGACAATAAAGAGCAAGAATTTCTCCACAAAACCCTGTGTCCTCTTTTCCTGTCGGTTGACCCCGGTTAGCACGAGCTCGCTACAGTGTGATTAAAAACGCTGAGAAACGGTATTCCTGATCCACCCGAGCTGGTAACTGAGGCAGGCTTGTGTTCTGGCTCAGTGTCTGCAGCAGAAGGAAACAAATCCCCCTTCACCTCATCTAGCCTCGCCTCCACCTCACTGGCTGTCTCTAAAAGATTACCTTGGTTGGGAGTGGAAAACAGTATAGTAAACAATCATCTTCCTGGTAGTTTTCATTGAAAATGCCTTTCCTTCCCAACAGTTCTTATTTCTGGGACTTTTCACAAAACATTTGTGGCCGAAGCTACTGATGAACAGGACCAACACATTTCATGAATTTTCATGAAATGGGCACAACCTTTCAGCATTTGTCTGATTAAAACCTTTCTTCTGAATGAATGCATCCATGATCACATCACAGACTGGTTTCTGTGTGCTTATGGGTTTGTCTCAAAAGAGTTACTCAGATTTTCCACAGCGGCTTGCCGTGTAAAATGCAGCTTTCCCGCGCAGTATTGTATAGACTGAAGCCATTTTCACACATGTAACGCCGTCCTGAAACGTTGTAGTGATGTTCCAGATGGCATGTGAGAAAACAAATGTCCCCGCTACTCAGTCTGGACTTATTGCAGAGGTTTTCATCCCAGGCCTCCAGTAAAATGTCTGGAAGATCAGCAGCTGAGACAATGTATGTGTGCAACAGCAAAGCTTCTTAAGCATTAACGGCTGGTACGAGTGAGTGTACAGATTGGTAAGAATTACTGCTTCATCCTCTTTTCTGCTGACTTGTATTTTGCTTTTCTCAAAGTGTCTCATCTACCTTGGTTGACGTCCATGCCATACTTTTTTTTATATATATATATTTTTATTAGGGGGTAAGGCACAGTAGAACAGGAATCAATGACACATTTACATTGAGTATCATATTATTTCTGTATGTTTGGCAATCTACAATATATAGGATATTTGACACAATAACAATACTGTGCATCTCGATGGAATGGGAAAAAGATATACAGTCTACCTCCTAGGATGTTTTTCTTGATTAAGGACAAAACATTACACAATTCAACGGAAATAATATTAATAATGATAAATAAATGACTCAAAATTATTTTAAAGGGGACCTATTATGGCATCTAATCCCTATTTTAAACAGGCCTTGAATGTCTTAAAGGTATTGTGACATGAAAAACACATTTTTCTTGATTTTTTGTGTTTTGTTGGGTGTCTTGACATCAATTACACCCAAAAAACAACGAACTTTTAACATTCAGTGTATTGTGTGCTTTCTGGGATTTTCCGCATAACTATGCAAAAACGGCTCATCTGGTTTGGTGGCGGGTTGTGACGTATGGACCCGCTAAATCACCGCCCCCTCCACCCAGCTCCCTGCCTCCTGTCCTCACCAGCGCACCATAAAGGCTGATTTATGGTTCCGCGTTACACCGACGCAGAGCCTACGGCGTAGGGTTACGCGGCGACGCGCTCGGTACGCTGAACCCTACGGCGTAGGCTCTGCGTCGATTTAACGCGGAACCATAAATCAGGCTTAACACGGAGCTGTTTAGAGCCTCTTTTTTTCTAATCACCGGAGGAATACTGCTAAAAAGACCCGCGGCCACTGACTGGACTTAAGACAAGGGGACACTGCTGTTTGCATGCCTTTATTTTTATGATTGTTTGCTCTGGTTCGCCCTGCTGCTTTTCCGTGCATGCTTCGCCTGTCGCTCCGACGCCGCTGTGAGCGTATGGCTGGAGGAGGAGGAGGTTTGGAGGAGGAGCGGAGCAATGATTGACAGGAAAGGGGCAAAAGGAAGCGTTTTTCACGGGGCAAAAAAACACTGTAATAAAAAGCCAGGAATGGAGTACTAGAGTGAAGTTTTTCTTGTTACACTCTTTTAGACACATTTGAGGGATGTTGGCCAAGACTTTTAATAGTGTTAAAAGCATGTTAAAAATGATGTCACAATACCTAAAAACAAGCTTTTGATTGTTTTTGCTAAATAAATGAGAAATTCAGCCTCTGAGCCATGTCTTTATCTTCCCATTCTCTAACCTCATTATCTATGCGGGATTCTGAGTGGGCGGGGCTATGATAATGAGGCATGTGCTGATTGGCTGCCTGAATGACGCGATACACCGCTACGAAAAAATGGCGGAAGCTCCGGCCGGCGGAGTTTTTACACCGTGTCCTAACTGCATGCAATGCGAGCGAGCGTCAACGACAAAATCAATTCCATTGCTTTATTTTCTATTGGACTGTCCTAACTGCCGTTTTGAGCTGAACATTTGTCGGACGCCCTGCTTCTATTCTCTTCCTGCCGCCCGCGTTGAAAGCCGGTTGAAAGCGCTGTAGGAAACAGTCATGGATGAGGAACGGCTGATCCAGTTAGTTGAAATGAGAAGTTATCTCTATGATTCCTCCTCATTTCACTACAAAAACCTCAATAAAGTGGCAGCTGCTGGAGGGAGATGGACAGAGAGCGTCCGATGTCACGCAGTGCTACGATAGTCGGGCGCTCATGCAGTTACACGGTTTTATAGTTGTGGGTGTGGTTTGCATTTTGGTTACCTAACGAAAATGCGCCGAATCTGAACGGCTCGTAGATCCACATCACACTGGACGGATCATCCGGGCGGCTGTACAGACCCTGCAGAATTTGGTTGCTTTCCTCCTTCTCTGAGTTGGCAGGCTGAGGGGAGACCACTTTATATATGTTAAAGCAAGAAAAAACCTGTTTTTCATAATAGGTCCCCTTTAAGTAATAATTAAGTATTAAAGCTACACAGTATAAATTAAAAAATAGATTAAATACTTTTTTATTAGTACCATGTCGTGCCTTCTGTGTGCTCTAGTCACGCACATGCCTTCCCCACATCTCTAGCTGTGAAAGTACACATGCACCAGCAGAGCTCCCGCTGTCAGGTGCTTCTGCCAACAGCAACAAGTCAGTGCCATATCATCCAGACATTCCCCAGAACATTTACGGTGCGCGAAAAGAGCTCAGCTTGATGACATCATGTGCCACAGCGAATCCTGGACTGACTTATGAGCTGTAAGCGGTCCAGCGTACATTCTGTGCCCCTCCAGTACCCTCCACTTCACAGTCTGAGTCACATTACGGAAGTCATGATAGTCTTTCCCCCTCTAATGACCATGAGGTTCACGGTCAAAAGCCTTTTATTCGTCTGGTGTGATTCATCCGGAGATGTTCCTCCTGCTTTCCTAGGCCCGGTGTGTGCGTGGATGTGTGCAGTGGCACATAATACAAACATTAGTGGCCACAGTGTGAGAGCTTTCAGCCCCAAAGGACGGGACTCGCAGGCCCACAGCAGCTTTGTCATGAAATGTGATGAACCATGAATCATTTCACTGAATGGGAGAACATGAGAGGGAAGGGTGGAGATTGAAGAGCGAGGGAGGGAGGGAGGGAGGGAGGGAAAGAAAGGAAGGATGTTGATGAAAGCTCTAATGAGTATTTACTGCAAAGGGGCTTGAATTAGCTATTTATCTATTCACTCATTCATCCATTTATTTATTATGACAGAAATAAGACTTTTTTGAGAGAAAAAAAACCCAGAGAAGAAAAAAAAAAGTTGTGAATGAATAAAAAGAAAAACTTTAATCAGTATGTTCTGCATCAGGAGAACAGATAGAGTAAGAAGGTAATGATCATTGACTAGACAGCTATTGCAACTTAAAGGGGACCTATTATGAAAAACAGGTTTTTTCTTGCTTTAACATATATAAAGTGGTCTCCCCTCAGCCTGCCAACTCAGAGAAGGAGGAAAGCAACCAAATTCTGCAGTGTCTGTACAGCCGCTCGGATGAGCCGTCGGGTGTCACATGACTTCTACGAGCCGTTCAGATTCGACGCATTTTCGTTCCGTAACCAAAATGCAAACCATGCCCACAACTATAAAACCGTGTCCTGATCCAGCCTTCTGCATGAGCGTCCGACTATCGTAGCACTGCGTGACATTGGACGCTCTCTGTCCATCTCCCTCCAGCAGCTGCCACTTTATTGAGGTTTTTGTAGTGAAATGAGGAGGAATCATAGAGATAACTTCTCATTTCAACTAACTGGATCGGCCGTTCCTCATCATGACTGTTTCCTACAGCGCTTTCAACCGGCTTTCAACGCGAGTGACAGGAAGAAAATAGAAGCAGGGCGTCCAACAAATGTTCAGCTCAAAACGGCGCGCTGCAGCCAGTTAGGACAGTCCAATAGAAAATAAAGCAATGGAATTGATTTTGTCGCTGACGCTCGCTTGCATCGCATGCAGTTAGGACACGGTGTAAATAACTCCGCCGGCCGGAGCATTTTTTCGTAGCGGTGTATCGCGTCATTCAGGCAGCCAATCAGCACAGAGCCTCATTATCATAACCCCGCCCACTCAGAATCCTGCATAGATAATGAGGTTAGAGAATGGGAAGATAAAGACATGGTTTAGAGGCTGAATTTCACATTTATTTTAGCAAAAACAATCAAAAGCTTGTTTTTAAGACATTCAAGGCCTGTTTAAAATAGACATTAGATGCCATAATAGGTCCCCTTTAATTAACAGCGTCGCCGCGTACCCTACGCCGTAGGCTCTGTGTTGGTGTAACGTGGAACCATAAATCAGCCTTAATAGTGTACGCAGCCGGCTGCTCTTCTGCCAGAGCGAGGCTTTGTCCCCTCCCCTGCTAAACGTCGTTCAGGCAGCCAATCAGCACAGAGCCTCATTATCATAGCCTCCCTGCCCCTCAGAATC
Source organism: Cololabis saira (assembly GCF_033807715.1). Taxonomy (NCBI): domain Eukaryota; kingdom Metazoa; phylum Chordata; class Actinopteri; order Beloniformes; family Belonidae; genus Cololabis; species Cololabis saira. The sequence goes on from NC_084601.1 coordinate 38,347,873, forward strand.
CACCATAGAGAATGAGGTTAGAAACGGTAAAAATAAAGACATGGCCCAGAGGCTGGATTTCTAATTATTTCTAATATATAGAAAAAACAATCAAAAGCTTGTTTTTAAGACATGCAAGGCCTTTTTAAAATAGAAATTCAATGCCATAATAGATCCCATGTAAATGATTACAAAGGACTGTTGGATAAGCACAAAAACTCAAATTATTAGTAAAACCATGTAAAACATTTACCTACCTGAATTACTAAGGGGCCGCAGAAGTGCTTTATTTGACAAGAAGGGGGTGGTAGTGAGAGGTGGGACCAAGGTTCAAATCCCCAGATTGACACAATATCTGCGTGTCCGTTATTGTCTTAGAGCATGACTTAAATTATATTTCAATATGTTAAACAGTTTGATGTCATTCTGATCATTATTCATTAGGGATGGGCGGTATGGACTAAAAAATGTATCACGATTATTTCTGGCATTTTTCCCGATAACGATAAAAATGACGATTAAAAAAAATACCAATTCAACTCCACCTTTGTAACTATAAATCTATCTCCCTCTCAGATCCGCCATGTTTTGTTACACAAAAATGTCATCAACAGGAATTTATCTTTCTTTCTTTCTTTCTTTCTTTCTTTCTTTCTTTCTTTCTTTCTTTCTTTCTTTCTTTCTTTCTTTCTTTCTTTCTTTCTTTCTTTCTTTCTTTCTTTCTTTCTTTCTTTCTTTCTTTCTTTCTTTCTTTCTTTCTTTCTTTCTTTCTTTCTTTCTTTCTTTCTTCCTCCTTTCCTCCTGCTCTTTCCTTCCTTCCTTCCTTTCTTCTTCCCTTCCTCTTTTTTCCCTTCCTTCCTCCTTTCCTTGTTTTCTCCCTTCCTTACTTCCTCCCTTCCTTCCTTCCTCCCTTCCTTCCTTCCTTCCTTCCTTCCTTCCTTCCTTCCTTCCTTCCTTCCTTCCTTCCTTCCTTCCTTCCTTCCTTCCTTCCTTCCTTTCTTCCTTTCTTCCTTCCTTCCCTCTTTTCTCCCTTCCTTCCTCCTTTCCTTGTTTTCTCCCTTCCTTCCTCCTTTCCTTGTTTTCTCCCTTCCTTACTTCCTCCCTTCCTTCCTTCCTTCCTTCCTCCCTTCCTTCCTTCCTTCCTTCCTTCCTTCCTTCCTTCCTTCCTTCCTTCCTTCCTTCCTTCCTTCCTTTCTTCCTTTCTTCCTTCCTTCCCTCTTTTCTCCCTTCCTTCCTCCTTTCCTTGTTTTCTCCCTTCCTTCTCCCCTTTCCTTCCTTCCTTCCTTCCTTCCTTCCTTCCTTCCTTCCTTCCTTCCTTCCTTCCTTCCTTCCTTCCTTCCTTCCTTCCTTCCTTCTTCCCTTCCTCTTTTCTCCCTTCCTTCCTCCTTTCCTTGTTTTCTCCCTTCCTTCTCCCCTTTCCTTCCTTCCTTCCTTCCTTCCTTCCTTCCTTCCTTCCTTCCTTCCTTCCTTCCTTCCTTCCTTCCTTCCTTCCTTCCTTCCTTCCTTCCTTCCTTCCTTCCTTCCTTCCTTCCTTCCTTGTGTGTGATTTAACACAGAACCATAAATCAGCTTTACACAAAAACATCATCAACGGGAATTTATCGTTTTTACCACGAGATGACAAATTCTTATTGTGAGGAATTTTTTTGACGGTATATCGTGAACGGTAAAATATCGCCCATTCCTATTATTCATATTTATCAATTACCACAATAGATGTTTTACCCTGATCGAGATCCAAAAACTCTGTGAGCACCAGGTTTGGCCTCCGTCCTCCCGCTACCCCTGCTGTTATTGGTTGCCTGTCAGTCAGTCACATCACTGCCAGCATGGGCCACGGCAAAAGGCACAACTGGGGTGATTCCTCATTTGGAGGGGAATGATAGCCTTACTTCTTTTTTGACAGTTGTGAATCGTATATAGTTGGTGTGTATTGTAGATAAAAGGAATCATTCCACTTCCTCTTACTCATTAAATTCTACTTCAGTAAAGTTATTGAGAAATGTCAGCAATCCTGCAAATAACTGAGCGTTGCAGATCAGAGGATGCAGAGATGAGGAGAATTGAAAAATAAATGCTGACAAATACTGTTTTTGGAGTGTACGTAGCATGAAATTGCTTGTGATTATTCTGGTTTCACGCCAATCTCTCTCCAATACTCCAATACCATTTCTTTAATCTCTTTTTCTTTAACTTCCTCCCTCTTTCTTTATCGTTATCTTTCTTCTTACTTCGGAAGAGGTTGTCATGGTTGTGAAGAAACCTTTCTTGTAAGACCGGGATAAGAGGGTGAGGGTTTCCACTGATGGATAAAAACCCCCCACACCAGTCATCTTCGGTTCCTTTTAGGGCGACACAGGAACCCAGTAGACGCAAACATCTTCTCCAGCCTCTCTGTCATTCTTGTCCAAATGGATAATCTTTAAGTGCAGATATGTTTTTCTTATGCAGGATGGTGTTTCAGTGTCAGACACTGTTAATTAAAGGGGACCTATTACGGCATCTAATCCCTATTTTAAACTGGCCTTGAATGTCTTAAAAACAAGCTTTTGATTGTTTTTGCTAAATAAATTAGAAATTCAGCCTCTAAACCACGTCTTTATCTTCCCATTCTCTAACCTCATTATCTATGCAGGATTCTGAGTGGGCGGGGCTATGATAATGAGGCTCTGTGCTGATTGGCTGCCTGAATGACGCGATACACCGCTATGAAAAAATGCTCCGGCCAGCGAAGTTACACCGTGTTATAACTGCATGCGATGTGAGCGAGCGTCAGCGAATAAAATCAATGCAATTGCTTTATTTTCTATTGGACTGTCCTAACTGGCCGCTAGGGCTGCACGATTCTGGACAAAATGAGAATCACGATTTTTTTGCTTAGAATTGAGATCACGATTCTCTCACGATTTTTTTCCAATATAACATTTATTGCACTTATTACTTTAACTTTGCAACAGCTGAACAAAAATATAATAACAATAAACATCTCTTGTCTTCTTTACACAAACCTTTGAATAATTTAAACAATAATAACAATTTTGAACAATATTTGTTCCTCCCTGAGTTGAACACCCTTTCAGAAAGGGGACTTGTAACAGATCCTGTAGTTCTGAGGCAACAAATTATTCCTCTGGCTGGGATGAACCCCCCATTGCCTTTTGCTGCTATTAAGAAGCTGCCGATACAAAAGGTAAACGTTACAAAAAATATGATGGTGCCTGATAAAAGACTGGCATCAACTTTGTAACAGCTGACAGTGAACATAAAAACAATAAACATCCACAAAAAAAAAAAAAAAAAATTAAATCGTCGTCATTTGGAAATGAGATTGCGTTCAAGCATGAATCGAGATCGCGATTTTTTTTATCGATTAATCGTGCAGCCCTACTGGCCGCAGCGCTGTTTTGAGCTGAACATTTGTCGGACGTCCTGCTTCTATTTTCTTCCTGCCGCTCGCGTTGAAAGCCGGTTGAAAGCGCTGTAGGAAACAGTCATGGATGAGGAACGGCTGATCCAGTTAGTTGAAATGAGAAGTTATCTCTATGATTCCTCCTCATTTCACTACAAAAACCTCAATAAAGTGGCAGCTGCTGGAGGGAGATGGACAGAGAGCGTCCGATGTCACGCAGTGCTACGATAGTCGGACGCTCTCATGCAGTTACACGGTTTTATAGTTGTGGCCGTGGTTTGCATTTTGGTTACGTAACAACGGGAGCAGAATCTTATTGGCTCGTAGATCCACATCACACTGGACGGATCATCCGGGCGGCTGTACAGACACTGCAGAATTTGGTTGCTTTCCTCCTTCTCTGAGTTGGCAGGGTGAGGGGAGACCACTTTATATATGTTAAAGCAAGAAAAAACCTGTTTTTCATAATAGGTCCCCTTTAAGGCTCATCTAAATGAATGAATGAATGAATTAATGAATGAATGAATGGCTCTTGAACTGATGAATAATTTCGACTGCGAGTCAGTTGGTTGCACCAGGTGCAAGGTGGCCTTCAGTGTGATTGCTTAAAAAATAACACACACTCATGCACACATGGCAGAATGAAGAGCAGGCCAATGAATACTTGAATAGCTGAATATCAGGGTAAACTTTATTCCTGCGAATGAAAATGGGAGTGCAAATTCGAGCTTTACCCTCAGCGGTGCCCTTAAATCATCGCCGCTTCAACCCCGATGTGTTTCTCATTCTGCGTTGCGTTGCTCTCTCCCCGTCCTCATTTAAGTCTTGTTCCTCAACTGTAGCTCTCTTGATGACTAATTTTTTTCTCTTCTATCTTTCACTCTGAAGTCTGAAATGTAATAAAACAGAAACTAATTCCACAGAGTCTCGCCCCTCCGTCGTTTGACGCACAGCCGTCACGTGTCTCCGTCCTGAATTTGTTGATTAAATCATGTTCCATGGAAGCTCTGCCGCTGTACCAAACAGACAAAAAAGCTCCATCTTCTGCTCCGGCTTCAGCTTCTCACTCATCCCCCGTTTCCCTCGTTGCCATCACAACATTTGGAAAACAAGCTTATCTCCAATCTTTATTATTCACTGTGCAATCACAGGAATTAACGTCAATTATGTTAATATTGCTACACAAATTGGTAAAACAGTTATTTCCCCTTTTATGCAAGAACTTTCAGGGTACTGTGACAAGCATCTAGTAATCAAATTATCGCCTTTTTTAATATCTACAGACTTACCAATAAAATTAACATTAAATGACACTAAAGAATATTTTTGAGTTTCAATTTTAAGAAATATTTCTTTTCAGAATCACCAGAAAATATTGTTTTCTGCGAGCATTTATGTACAAGTGCAAGGGTAGTGGAAACCCTTCTGTTGTCTCTTTCTCTCCTTCTTTTCAGTTCTCTAAAACCTAACCCTCATTTACCCTCCTGCTGTTTCTTCACACTTTCTTATTCCTGTCAACTCTGATTCCTTGCTTTTCAGCACTCTGCTGTGCTAAGACGGAAAGAAGAAAATGTGCAGCCTAAACTCACCGTCGGACTGATAGCGTCCGCCGGAGCGACACAAACACTTCGGACTCGTGTCACTCTGAGCCACTTGGCCGTTGTCTTGTTGGTGAAATCATTTGAGATGGGAAATATTCAAGTATTCAATATTCCTCGGTGGATTCCATATGTCAAACAACAACTGCTGCTTGCAGGGGTTCCAGCAGGTTTCAGGGCTCATTTTTCATAACTCCTGCAGAGAAGCTTGAACATTTCCTAGTGGGAAATAGATGGATACAATTGACATGAGTTGTAGAAATGTATAATATTGTACCCCGGCAATAACTTATGCAGCAGCATCGTCTAAACCAGGGCTAGGCAACCCTGGTCCTGGAGCCCCACTGTCCTGCAGAGGGCTGGGGATCCATTCAAATGTCAAGAATCGATTCGATTCGGATTCTTAAGATTCAGAATAGATTATCAAGATTTGATTCGATTCCGATATCGATTTGGGTTAAACCGGGCAGACACTGTGCGATTATCGGCTCGTTTTGAGCCGATTTTCCAGTCGTGCGACTATTTTTGGATCGAGCCAGATTTCAACCCAACCGTTGGTCGTGCCTCGTGCAGTAAACGTGGGGTAACGACGAGAGATTAACACCTCACGACGAGAGATTAACACCTCACGACGAGAGATTAACACCTCACGACGAGAGATTAACACCTCACGACGAGAGATTAACACCTCACGAGGAGCTCCGGATCACAAATCAAACTTGTTTGAAATCCTGGTCGCTCCTCGTGAAGGAATCGCACAGTTGAAGCAGCTACGACCCGATTGGACTCATCCTTTCGCAGAGAGCATGCACAATCTCTGATGTCACGTCAAAAACTATTATTTGTAGTTTAAAGTGTTGAAAATTCACATTACAAATCACATTTTAATTGCAGAAAAAAAAGACCACATTTCCCACGTCTGCCCAGCCAATTCCTTGTCCAATCACAGCGTTGTCTAAACTTTTTTCATTTATCGCCATACAGAATGGCACAAATTGCTAAAGGCTGATTTATGGTTCCGCGTTACACCAACGCAGAGCCGACGGCGTAGGGTACGCGGGGACCCGCACCGTACGGTTACGCCGTCGATTTAACGTGGAACCATAATTCAGGTTTAAGGCAGCGCGTTTGTTTTTGCTGAGCATCTTTGGTGTCTCCCACTTCCGGGTTCCTCCTCTTCCACTTCTTTTTGACGTTGCAGTTCCAGTAACAGAGGTCCGACGTGAGGATTATGATCGTATAGTGTGAGCAGACGGAGCATCAGAGCATCGGGACATACAGTATGAGACCATAAATCGTGGGCTGTGAACTTTTGAACTCAGCAATCTAGTCGTGCAGTTTGAGATGGGACTGAATCAAACTATATAAAATATCGCACAGTGTATGCCCAGCTTTAGTTTTATTAAAACAGTTTTTTGAGCTGTTGCATGAATTATATGACTGTGTAGTTATGCAGCATATTAATACTAGTATTATATTGAGATTCAACAGCAAGTATTTGCAGCTAATGATGCTGTAAGGACCAATCAGCTCCCAGAATGCTGATAGAACTGCTTTCACAAACATCATGTGGGTCAGAATTACCAAACAGATCCAGGGAGGAAACAGAGACGGATGAAATCGGTTTTATTTTTTCCCATTTATGAGAATTTGTTTTTTAGCATTTTATGTAAATGTAACCCCAAGACAGTATATAAAGTAATGAAATATAGACAATTTATGCAATTATAACCTCAAAACATATTTAAAGGCAAAAACATGGCACCAGTTATTCTCATGTCCAACAAAACATTCCTTTTTTAGGCATAAACAAAGAAATACCAAAAGTTGTAATGTAATAATGAAAAAAAAAAAGATCTTTAGAGATAACAATCGATTTTTAGGAATTTATAAGAAAATTGATTTTTTTTCAACACCGGCCTAGTCCTGCATGTTTTAGATGTTTCCCGGCTGCACCACACCTTATTCAAATTAACGGTCCTCATTAGCTCGTCATGAAGGTGTGGACAGCTCTGTTGATGAAACAGCTACTAAACTGTCCTGTTTTGGTTTTTATTTATCTGCTGGTTTACAGCAACAGGCTACATACCGCTTGTTATATTGATGGAATCCAGGAAATTCAGAAACATGCCCTTCTGCAAGTTACCTTGAAGGACACCTTTAGAGGACTTCAAGTTTTGAAGCTTAAAAAATGAGTTGATCTCTATTAACCTTCAGTTTAAAATGTCCAACTTTGCAGCAGAAATAAACATATTTACAGCCTGGTTGAAAAAAAAAGTCTCCACAGCTAGATTTCACATTCACGACAAGTGTGTGACTTCTTATCTTCCTCATCGGATAACATCATATAAAGCCACAAATATTAGGTCCATGGCTTTGTGTGAGGGACAACAGACTTTGATGTTTTTAGCCATGGTCCCTTTAGCTTGTAAATTTGAAATTTAAGCTGTGAAGACGCCACAAGCTCCATTTAGCTCATCAGCTGGTTTCCCTTGGAGCAGCTGGGTCATTCACCTCAGATCAATCACTGCGATTGGTTATATAAAGCTCGGTTGTCTCTGCCACTCGGCTCAACATGTGGACAACCGCAGCAGAAATCCACTAGTCCTCCTTTCAGCTCCAGCAGAAATTGTTTCAGACTTAGGCCCCGTTTCCACGTAGCAAAAACTGTGGTGTTTTCATGCGTTTTGGCCGTTCGTTTACACGAAAACGAAGCTCAAAGTCACCAAAAACCATCATTTCTGAAAACTCCAGTGGTGGAGATTTCTAAAAACCCCGTCTTCACTTTTGCTTGTAAACGGAGGGAAATGGACATTTAGGCTTCGGAACGTCACATTGTGCCACAGAAACGTCACCAGCGTCATGAGTGCGACCTGTGTTTACAATTTGTTTGGCCACCGTCAATATTTTCTTGTATTTTACCTGTTTTATATTCTAAAGTCACACTTAAAAGTAACTCCACTTCTCTGTCACTCCAAACGAAAGACTCTCGTTCATCTTGGAAGTAACTGGAAGTTACTCGTGTCATTTGTTGATGTTTTTTTCCAGGATTCTGATTGGCTAGCATGACTTTATCTTCTCGTTACACTGCCCCCTGTAGGTTTGGCTGCTCATAGCACCTTAACAGCTATTTATGCGGGAAATGATGGTATTTTTCAAAACGTAGAGGGGGAAATATATGTTTTTGTAAATACCCGGCTATGTGTAAACGTGGCCTTACATTACCGGTCAAAAGTTTTAAAGCACTCCAATTTTTCCTGTTTTTTTATTGAAATGTAGGCATCGTATCATTGTACTCTAAAATGAAAGCACAGAGCATAAATATTTGACTTTTAAAAAGATAAACAAAATGATGGAATCAATTTATAAACAAAAATGCATTCTAAACTTTTGACTCATTAAAGTAGCTGAACGCACTCATACTTTGGCATTTTTCAGTACTTTACATAAAAAGATGGGAAAAAAATGCATTAAAAAGTAAGAGTTTGAAAGCAGAAATTAGAGACAGAAATCATTTTAGAGGGGATCTAGTTATGGGATTTCTGTATTTAGAAAAATATGTGTAAAACTAAAAAACGATTAACATTTTTTTGGTAGATATTTGCATTTTAACAATTTATTTAGTTAGTATGGACTTGTAACATACAGAGTATTAAAGATTGGCTTATATGGGTTGTTTTGATGCAGAGCAAATAAAGATACTCCATAAAATGGCAGTATAGCATGCAAACATGTAAAAATATGCTTAGACAGACTTGTTTTATGGTAGGTCATAAAGGGTTAAATGAGACGCAAAAACCAAAGGTTGTAGTGCATTATGGTGGATTACTGAAATGCAGCAGTAAATAAAAAGGTTTTCAACCTTGACCCAAAGTAACTGAGTTTCTGAAGCCCTGATGCATTCTGGGAGTCTGTTCCGCAGGTGAACGCTGCCTCATCACTTTTCTGTCCAGTTCATCCCAAATCAGATCAGGGGTTTAAGTCTGGACACTGAGCTTCCCACTTCATGATTTCAAGGTTACTGTCCTGTTCTTTTTTTCCTACGGCGGATCTAGCATAGCTTGGAGTTATGTTTTGTGTCATTAGTCACATTGCCATTACACTTTTTCACAAAAGAAAAGCAAATTCTGAATTTGTGAAAAAGGTACTGCTATGGGGGTCTGTGTTTTTCTTTTCATTATACAGTAGTAACTCCCCCAGTTTTCTCTCCATATCTCCTTCACTTCCTGTATCCCATCCTGCGAGAATTCTCTTCAAAACAATGAAAAAGTAGATCTTGAAAAAAAGTAGATCGTGATCTTGAAAAATAGTCACCAGAAGAGGAAGGCGGCGGTTAATCATTTAAATGATTATTCAGAGGCAAAGACCTTATGTCATGCAGTAAAGCATGATGATTAAGTCGTTTTATAGCACAACTACATGGTATTGAGGCTAAAAACAGCTGGAAACCAGATTTTGATGACTTCAGATTGACCAGCAACGTCACATCAGGTGCTGCTGGAGATCTGCAAGTTTCACTTTCTCTACCTCTGAATCATCTAGATCAGGGGTCGGCAACCCAACATGTTGAAAGAGCCATATTGGACCAAAAACACAAAAAACAAATATGTCTGGAGCCGCAAAAAATGAAAAGTCTTGTATAAGCCTTAGAATGTTATCTAATGTTTGTTATGTGTGTTATGTTTATGTTTATGTTCATGTTCTGGATCTCTGGAAAATGTCTAGAGACAACATCTGTTGTATTAGACGCTATATAAATAAAATTGAATTGAATTGAAAGAATGAAGGCAACACTAGGGATGGGCGGTATGGACTAAAAAATGTATCACGATAATTTCTGGCATTTATCCCGATAACGATAAAAAAAATACCAATTCAACTCCACTTTTTAACTATAAATCTATCTCTATCTCACTCTCAGATCCGCTATGTTTGTTACACAAAAACGTCATCAACGGGAATTTATCCTTCTTTCTTTCTTTCTTTCTTTCTTTCTTTCTTTCTTTCTTTCTTTCTTTCTTTCTTTCTTTCTTTCTTTCTTTCTTTCTTTCTTTCTTTCTTTCTTTCTTTCAGGCTAATTTCCTTCCTTCCTTCCTTCCTTCCTTCCTTCCTTCCTTCCTTCCTTCCTTCCTTCCTTCCTTCCTTCCTTCCTTCCTTCCTTCTTTTTTTCCCTTCCTTCCTTCTTTCCTCCTACTCTCTCCTTCCTTCTTCCCTTCCTCTTTTCTCCCTTCCTTCCTCCTTTCCTTGTTTTCTCCCTTCCTTCTCCCCTTTCCTTCCTTTTTTTTCATTATGCACTTCGAGAAAAAAAGTCGAAATGTCGAGATTAGTGTTGAAGTGTTGAGAAAAAAGTCGAAATGTCGAGATTAAAAAGGAAAGGAAAAAGGAAGAAAAAAAGGAGGAAAAAAGAAAAAAAAAGAAAAGAAAAAAATAAGAAAAAAAGGAAAAAAAAAGGTCAAACATTTTTGAAAAAGCTCCAGGAGCCACTAGGGCGGCTCTAGAGCCGCGGGTTGCCGACCCCTGGACTAGATGCTTTAATAAAATAGTTCAACCCTTCCGAATGAAAGCTCTTTCTTGTATAGACTCTAGACTCTAGCAGCACATCTGCACGGTTCAAGAAAAAAGTTTTTTTTCATGCTAACCAATTACAGAGCTGAATTTGTTTGAAATTTAAAGTGGAGGACAAAGCGCCCAACCGTTTCCTTCGGGATGCAGCGTCAAAGAGAGTGAACATGGCTTTAAAGATTCAGCCCTCAGGTTTAGTTATACCTTAAGGAGTTGAATCTCATTTCGCTTTTGCCCTGTAAGTTTTGTAATGAAAAATCCTCCACTAAGTGGCTGGAAATGAAACAGAACTGAACATACTGAATATATATATGTATGTGTTTTATTGAGCATGGGAAGATAAATCCTTTTTGTGAAACATAGCTCTGCTGAGATGCTTATAGCATTACTATTACTTCCGCTTCACCACTGCCTGCATTAGATGCTGTCTGGAGGTGTTGAATATTACTCACATTTGAATTATTCACTGTTCATTTTAAAGATCCGCTAAGACACAGACCATCAGGGGTGCAACGATACTGGTTCAAGTACAATCAAAAGGTTATACCTGGCAAAAACGGCAAAGCAAATGTTAGATTACATTTATATTTACATAATTAAATCAATAATATCTAAAAATAAAAATAATCAGTTTAATTGTTGATCTTTTTTTTATAAACACACATAAATCTTTAAACAGTCACTCATTCCAAGTGTTTTTTCAAGGTCTTCCTCTAGCATATCAGATAAGATACAAAGGGATTTGAGACTATAATATATATATATATATATATATATATATATATATATATATTAGTGATGCACTGATTGTTCAGTAACCGAAATTGTTCGGCCGAAAATGGCAAAAAAACACTTTCGGTGTTCGGTGGAATAAGTGGGAAAAAACCGAACAATTAATAACGGCGTTGTAATATAAGGAAATAGACTGGCCGCTCCGTAACTGTTGCGCACCACATAAATCGTTGGCCAACCAAAAACTAACCACATAAGAATTTGACCTAACATTCACCAGCAGGTGGAACCAAAACAACATAAATCAATCTATTACAGGTGCGTTTAGATGACGAAATCAAACATGGAAGAGCGTGGAGTGAAGTGGTGAAAACATGTCAGCAGTGTGGAAGTATTTTAGAGTGGCAAAGAATAATACAAGAATGGCTGTTTGCAATGAATGTTCTGCTCAAATATCTAGAGGGGGCACATCTGCAATGTCTTTCAGCACTACAAGTTTGATTTATCATTTGAAATGATAAAAAACCCTGAGCGCTTTAATGCATTTTTATTGTGGCCTATGTTACAATGTTCAGTCAGTTAAGCCTAACGTAAGCTCAAAGATGGACAAAAAATGTATTTTGCTAATTTATTTATTTTAAGTTATTGTTCTTTGCTGGTATAATGTTCAACAAATGTTTTCTACCTTGTAATTTTGTAAAATATTTTTTTCTTTTAAAAGCATGCCTAAATCCAATTTATTTGATTTATGCAATGCCGGTATATATATATACCGGTATATATTAGATTATCCGTTTTTTAACTTTACAATTGAAAAGATTGGGTTTAAATTGAAATGTTCATGTTGGATTTACTGCAGATTTTCATATTCCTTGCTTGTTTTGACTTTTTATCTCATGTCAATCAAATGGTGACTGTGACCTGCTTTGCCTAAAATACCAAAGAAATAGAGCAGCATAACTTTCTTTTCATCCATGAATTTCATGCTCCATTATACGCGGCTACAGGGGGTTGTAGTGATCCACTCAACTCCATCACTCTCCGCCTTTAAATTTGGACATGAATTACACTCAAAATCCCTGGATGCCCATCATTACCGTATGATAGAGCGTACAGTATCTTCTCTGAGAGCTCATACTTGCCCACTTTGCAAAATACTTCACTGGAAATTTGTATTCCCTAATAATTCAAGCTTTTTAAATCACTTTGCTTAAACGCAGTTGCTATTGATCCCTTCTGTAGGCGTGATGTCATCATGAGAAGTTTGCTGAATCACTGAATCACAGAAGGAAAACTGAAGTAATATAACAGCCAGCTGGTAGAAGAGCCACCAGTGAGAAATCGTAGTGTATTTTTCTGTTACATAAAAAAAAAATTCAACCTTAAAGTCACATTTAGCGTGCTTTTAATGACCCGAGCTCGGCTAGGACTGCAGGTTGCAACAAAAAAACCAAAAAAAGGATACTCAGATGTAGGGTTGCAAAGCGGTGGAAAATTTCCAGTAAATTTCCGGAAACTTTCCGGAAACTTTCCATGGGAAGTTAAGCTGGGGAATTTTGGAAATATTCCAAATTGGAAACTTTCCATGGGAATTATGGGAATTTATGGGAATTAACTGGAAATTGGGGGTAATTTAAACAAACTGTATCATATCCAAACATAAATGTAAATATTTATTTTGTCATAAGCAGATATCCATGCAAGATAATACAAAAACATGACATTTCAACAGATTTATTTGAGTAGAACTTTAGTTTTTATTCTTGTATGAACAATTATTTTAATGAACAACAAAAACATGAATGCTGAGTAAATACTAACTCACCCCACTCCCCCACCCAATCAAAAAGTAAAATGACCCCAACCCCCCCCCCAAAAAAAAGAACATTAATACCATTATAGATCAAATATATTTACCCCATAATATTATCAAAACTTACTTGACTTTATATAGTCCGTGGGCTCAAATGTGTGGCTTCAATAGTCTTGTGCTTTGAGCTCAAATGTGTGGCCTCCAGGCTTCAAGAAATCACCTGTGCATGTGATGGAGGAATGCACAGTACCTGTAGGGGGCGTGGCCTCAATAGCCCTGCAGTAAGCAATGTGCTGTGTGCATGTGATGGAGGAATGCACAGTGCCTGTAGGGGGCGTGGCCTCAATAGCCCTGCAGTAAGCAATGTGCTGTGTGCATGTGATTGAGGAGTGTACTTGCATTAAATCTGGTTGTTTTAGCCAAGACTATGCTACAATATATTTCCCCCAACTATATTTAACTTCCCTGTTAAGGGCCAACCTTCAATTCTGTAAATTTCTTATTTATTCCCGTTAATTCCCATATATTCCCGTTAATTCCCATGGAAAGTTTCCAACTTTGAAAATTCCCGGAATTTTGCAACCCTACTCAGATGTAAAATACAGTAGAAGCCGAGGTGTTTTATTTACAAAAAGTAAAGAATAACAGGACCACCATTTCAATCCCAGTATTCCTGACAATTGCACTAAATGTAATGAAGAAATAGGAACGTTGTTTCATTGCATGTGGAGCTGTCGTAAGCTCCAAGTGTTCTGGAAGGAGGTTCTCGAACTGGTTTCTAAACTAACAGAAAGCGTTATCCCTTTTGAAGCCAAAATATGTTTACTACGAGGATTTTCCAGCAGGTACGAAAGAAAAGAGACTTATTAATTTCTGCTTGTTACAGGCAAAACGCGTAATTGCATTGAAATGGAAGGATATTGTGCGACCTAATTCTAATCAATGGATTAAGGAGATGTCTAGCAGTTTGGCATTGGAAAAACTTACTTACATAGTAAGAGGTAAAGTCAAGAGTTTTTATGAGATGTGGGCGCCTTTCTTACAATTTATGAGTGACGTGAGGATGTGAGATGCTTGTGAGTGGATAATTGTACTTTTATTTTCAGTCTGGTTTTACTTGTGAAAGTGTACTCCAGGTAAAGGTAACTCAGGTGCAAATAATAACTTGGCTGTAAGAGATAAACAGAATGATGACTGATAATTACGATTTATTTAATTTAAATATATTTTATTTTTACTTTTACATTTTTGATTTATTTATTTTCCCTTAATTTAAATTTTTTTTTAATTTGTATTTACTAATTTTTTCCGTTATTATTTATTTTTTCAATTTAATTTCCTCATATATATGTACATATGAGCATTTGTACATATGTGCATGTGTATATGTACATAACTGCATTCTTTATTTAACATTTTGACTGAGAATGTTGTGTTATTGGGGAGGGGAGGGAGGGTTTTTTATGGATGTCTGTTCTGTATATTTAATGAAAAAAGCCAATAAATATATTGTTGGAAAGAAAAAAAAGAATAACAGGACCAACATAATCAAAAGTAGGAGATGCACCTCAAAGGAACAAGTCAACACATAAAGAACCTTAAAACAATCTCAAGGCACAGACGGTCAGTTAAAAAGAATACACGGCAGCAGGGGCGAGCTGTCGCTGTCCGGTTTTTAAAGACTGAGCTGACAGCAATGCTGGGTCCAGAGGGGAAGAAGGACAAAGTTAAAATGACTGTGGCTTAATAGAACGTGAATATATTTCAGTGATATTTTCATAGTCAGAATCTAAAACATAAGATAAATTACCAGAAGAGCATTGTTTGTTTGTTTTTTCCTTAATTAAAGGAGCTTGAGGCTCCTTTTAAGAAATGAGACTCTCTAGCGCCACCCTTCACCACGACGGCCGTTGGGGGTACTGCAGCCAACAGTGAAGCCGGCACGGGAGAACGGGGAGAACTTGCATGCAGCGTCATGTGACGTCACATCCACAGGACAGCGCGGGAAATTCCGGTCACAATTGCAGCACATTTTGCAGCACACAGCCTGTTCAAGGCAACGGAGAGATACACTAGAGGAATCATTCTTTTTGGTTGGGAAAGCTTCATCTGACATTATTACTAGAACACTTAAAACGTATACAAATTTTTTTTCATAAATCCTGCCTCAATCCTGCCTCATGCTCCTTTAAAGTGAACTATAACTACCGATGAGAAAAGGTCTAATAACAAAACAAAAACCAGCAAAATTTTTCAAACTTCCCACATCTGAAGCACATTAATGCAAAAGTGTTTATTTTTGGTTGGAATTTGGTTCTAGAGTATTAGGGCCAAACTAAGACAAAAAAAGAATTGGAAATTACGAGAATAAAGTCATAATATTACGAGAATAAAGTCATAATATAACGAGAATAAAGTCGTAAAATTACGAGAATAAAGTCATAATGTTGCGAGAATAAAGTCGTAATAGAATAAAGTCGTAATATTATGAGAATAAAGTTGTAATATTACGAGAATAAAGTTGTAAGATTACGAGAATAAAGTTGTAAGATTACGAGAATGAAATCGTAAGATTACGAGAATAAAGTCGTAAGATTACAAGAATAAAGTCGTAATATTACAAGAATAAATTGTTAATTTATGAGAATAAAGTGTTAATTTTTGAGAACTCCTAACAGGAAGACCATCTTCTCCCTATGTTAAAATGTTAAATATTGAGCATCTTGTGAAGTTATATTTATATATTTATAATATATTTAATATTACGACTTTATTCTCGTAATATTACAACTTTATTCTCGCAACATTATGACTTTATTCTCGTAATTTTACGACTTTATTCTTATATTATTATGACTTTATTTTCGTAATTTCCATTTTTTTTTTAGTTTGGCCCTAATACTCCGTCGTACTAAAACATGACAAGTGCCATTGAGAAAAAAACAAAATCAATTTACTGCCACCAAAAACTGGCATTCAATATTTATATTCATAGTTCCGTATTCAAAATTCCACAAAAGCTGGTATCCTTCATGGTTTTCTGCTTATTACCTTTGATTCCAAACTGCAGTTTTCCACAGAGAATGTGGAACAGGTGTGCATGAAACCAGCACCAGCGCGTCATTCCCACGATGTAAACAATTACGGCAACAGACTGAGCAAATCAACCGCGTGTGCAGATTCATTCCACTTCTCTGTTTGAAGGTGTAATTTAATGAATGAATGAAAAAAAAAAGGGAGACTTTTAATGAAACGGAGGAGGCAGGGATTTCTCCTGTGGGTGAGAAGCGGAAGCTGTCAAATGGGAACCGTGCCTGGAACAAAAAATAAAGCATTGAAAACGTAATGTTGCGATGGAAGTAAAATAGCAGTGATTTCTTGCACACGAACACAAAAGAAAATTCTGATCACTGTCATAACAAACAGACGACTGCTGGAGATCTGAAGACATTCTCCGACTGTTTTTCACAGTCTGGTGGGGTTATAGTGAAGGTTCAAACAAAATGAAAGGCTTGCATGCTACCACTTATTGGAAAATAAAATATATTTTTATACTAAATGGATTTTTAGCACTTGAGAACCAAACTCTTCATATGTGCCTTTTTACTATATGTTTAAAGTGAATCTATTTGAGTTAGAGAGTTGCAGCTGTTGACTCAGTCCTTCTCTCAATGTAATTCATTTTGATTCAATAACTGCAGGATATGTGAAACACGCTACTAAAAATATCAGTCATACACTATTTCATAAAAAACTGTTAAGCCTTGATTATATGAAAAATTGTTGAAATTTCATGAATTAGTAGACTAGTATTCTGCAAATTACGTTGAAATCTCAAATTTTTACCAATCAACATTCAGAAAAGAGAGAAAGCAAGTATAACTTAAAAGGAACAGATTTTTTTAACCATTTTTTAAACCAAGATTCAGGACTAAATTGATGGAACGTTGTGTTTCTGTGAAAAGAATCAGTTTATGGAAAAATCTGAATGAAAAAACAAAGAATCCAAATCAAACATTACATTCAAAAGAACAATTAAAACCAGTATGTTAAGTAAATATAATGAAAAATGTTAGTTAAGTTTGATTAACATACCCATAGACGGCGGTAATTTTATTTTATTTTAGTTTTTTATTTACTTACCGGTAGTTGTTGTTTTTAAAATTTTTAATTTATGTTATTTGTGAATTTATTTCTTGGAAAAAGGGGCAGATTAGATAAGTTTCTTCTTCTTTCTGCTCCCTTTTCATTCACAATTTATGAACATTTGTATTTGTATTTGTATTGAATTGTTTGTTTTATTTTTTGAATGAAATAAAGAATAAAATTAAATGAAAATGAAAATGCAGTAGATTTGGTTGCATTGTTTCGTTGGCCACCTTAGGTTTGCATGTCTGCTCAACCGCAACATTAGTGGGTAAAAAAGCTTCATTAGTTAGCTTTTTGCAATACTTTTCTATTTGATGTTTATATGTGGTTGATCCATTGATAGTTGGGATGATCAAATTTGTTAACCTTAAAAGTAAACATGAATTAGATGACATAAGGACTCAGGAAAAAGCATCTGCTCTTGCACTGAGCTGTGGCTCCTAAGAAAGATAAATGCACTGTGTTTTTCCTACTTGGTCTCATATAGGCCACACTGGCATGAGCAGCCGCGTAGAAACACTACCTTATTACCCAAATTGTACTTTAAAAAGAAAAGAATAAAAAAGGAGAGTCTGAGGTCAAGTTCACCTTCCTGTCACCGTGAATCCCAGTGACTATGACAGCATGGTAATAATCAATTTTCTGCTGTCAAGGATTTGTAGGACGACATTTTCCCCTTCCTTTCGTAAACGGCGGTACAGTCTGTCTCACGCTATTGGAGATTATTAAGGAAGCAGTGAAATGCCTTTCCTCAGCATTTACAGAATTCCAACAGTCTATAACTCCTGCCACCAAGATATTTCCAGGTCATTTCTCTCAGTTAACAATCTTTATGAGGGATGGAATCAGGTGACAAGTGAGGAATGGCGTGCTAGAGCCTCTCGTAAATTCTGACCCTAAATGCATTTAAACTGTGCCTATAATAAAACAGATAAACGTCATTAACGCTGCAAACTGTTGCTAGATATACCGGTAAGGTATATTTTTGCACGGATGGCCAGTGAAACATCCCAGTGGAATACTAGACGGAGAAAACAAGACACTGAACGCGCCGCCTACAAACAAATTATGGTTGAGGAAGAAGCGCCGGCCTGGGCGCAACAACTGTTGGCTGAAATTAACAGCATCAAAAACTCTTTTGAGCCCAGATTTGATGAATTAAGTGACTCTATCAAAGGGCTAAAAAAAGACACCCGGGCTGTGCTGAATAGGATGAGTAATGCTGAAAAACGAATTGGAAAATTGGAGGACGAGCGCAGCGCTGACAAGAAAGTTATTAAAGATCTTTCCAAAGATGTGGACTATACCTGAACAGTAAAATGATGCTGATGGAGTCTCATAGGAAGAGGAATAATCTGGTTCTGGTGGGCTTGGAGGAGGGTCTGCTGGAGGCGAGTAGGGGTGTAACGATACACTATTCTCACGATACGGTACGATACACGATATTGAGGACACGATAACGATACGATATTATAGCAGTATTTTTTTAACAACCTTGAATGAGGAACGTATGACTGGAAAACATGGTCTTTTATTTGAAAGACACAAAATACAAAACAATACTGTGCGTTTGCCCTATTGTTACAGTTTGTAATGCTTTATAACTGTTTAAGTTTTAAAGAGAAAGCCAGGCCAACCATTTTCCACAAACTGAACTAAAAGTAAATGTCAGGTTTGCATTATGCATCTTCAGTTTCATACAAGTACAAATATTTACCACAAACTGAATAGTTTCTCTCATGTATGACTTGACTTTTTTCTTTTCCAGAAATTTAACAACTAAAATGTAATAAATAAATAAAAGTAAATAAATACATACAATTTTACATCATAAAAAAGATTGATTCATGCTCACCTTATAAGTGTAAGAGGAGATTTATTTTTGTTAAGAAGGTTATTTTGGTAATTCAGGGTTCGTTATTTTATAAATATATTCTTTATATTCTGATGTAAATCAGGGACTATAATGACACTAGTCAGTTTATCTGTAGTGATTAGTCTGTTTTAGATTGGGCGGAGTGATACGCCACAGTACGGCACTAGGTGCTGTGTTGATGTTCTAAAATCCTACACCAGGGATATTCAATTGGCGGCCCGCGGGCCACATGCGGCCCGCCAGGAGCTTTTATGTGGCCCCTGGTCATATTTCAAAAAAGGGGGTGTTTGTTGAAAAAAAAAAAAAAAACTTTTTTTTTTTTCTTTTTTAAATAATATTTTTATAACTGGCTACTATGGACTAAAATGGTTGTGCTCAATGCTTAATATAATATTCAAATAAGGAAATCTTGGTGGAAAGTGGTGCTTTGTCATTATGGCGTGTTTTATTAAAAGTAGGTCAATATCAATTTCATTAAGTTTGCACAATGCATGGTTTCAAAATTAACTTGCATTCAAAATAATATTTCTTTATCTGAATATTATATTTAACATTCACAATTACTAAATCTGGAGACAATTAATACATAATTCATATGTAAACTAGATATATTCAAATGTATAATACAAATGTATTATATTTACATAAGTCTTCGTCTTTGAGTGCAAAATACATTTTGAAAACCCCCACATTTTCAAATTGTGCGGCCCTCTCCATACAGTCCTTTTGCAGATGTGGCCCCCGGCTGAATCTAGTTGAATACCCCTGTCCTACACTGTTGAGGGACATTAAAGTACACTGGAACTCAGCAGAAGTTGTCCCCGTGTTTATCCTACTCACCACCCCAAAAAGGTTTAATTTAATAAGGTAAGACTTAACTCTACACCAGACTTAAAAGTTCAGAGCTCAAAACCCAGCTAGAGTCCCGTGATCGGGACCGCAAAACGGTACTAGTTTCTTCTGAGCGGAGGAAGATTTTGGTCCGCGGGTCGAGGCGCGGTCAGATGCGCGTTACTAGTCAACACAATAGATTAATATTAATAACCCAATATCGCGATAAAGTTTATCACCTCCACGACACGTATCGTGACGTTTTTGTATCACGAAATTTCTTGGCACGATATATTGTTACACCCCTAGAGGCGAGTGACCAAAAAGAGGAGATGGCGGAGATACTGTGGTCTGTTTTGGATGGGAAACCTACTGACCCGGCACCAGAGGTGGAGAGACAGCACCGCAGCCTCCGTCCCTGACCCAACCCCTCAGAACCGCTGCGATCCTTACTTATACGGCTGTTAAGATGGGACGACAGGCAAAGCATCTTAAGAGCTGCAAGCAAGAAGAAACTGATCTGGAAAGGAAAGCCGTTCTACATTCATCAGGATCTACCTGTGGAGCTCCAGCGTAAACGAGCAGAATACGCAGATATCAAGAAGAAAGTCCGGGACACAGATCACCGCTACGGCCTCCTCCACCCAGCAAGACTCATTGTTACCATTGATGAAAAAAATATATCTTCAAAAACCCAGAGGAAGCAAATAGAGAACTGAAAATACATCTTCCAGATATATTTGGATAATTTCGAGGCACTCTAGAAGTGCACCGGTATTTTAATGGTCTACCGAGTACTTATAGAACATTTTAGTTTAATTAAATGAAACCGTTTCTGTTCTGGAATGTAATATTAAAGCAGTCAACATCCATATGCAGTTGTGTGAGATATAAAATTATACAATTTAAAATTATACATAGAGCTTATATCACGCCACATAAGTTAAAAAAAAATGGACCCAAATGTCTCTGAACTGTACTGGCATGGCTGTGGTGAGCTTAGTACATTTATGCATCTACTATGGTTCTGCCCAGTGGTCCAACAATTCTGGTCTGAAGTAATTGACATCTTAAAAGCTATTTTGAATATTCATATTCCTCAATGTCCTGTTGTATGTTTATTATCAATGGAAAAGGCAATCTCAATCCTTAAAGACAATGAAAATGGCCAATTTGCCCCATGGACTGTCATTAGAGAACACTTGTGTGTTGGTGACAGGCTTTTTATTTTATTTTACTTACCGTATTTTCTGGACTATAAGCCGCTACTTTTTTCATAGGTTTTGAACCGTGCGGCTTATACAAAGGTGCGGCTATTCTGTGGATTTTTCTTCCACCGCTAGGGGGAGTGCTAACCGGAATTAGAATAAAAACTAAGACAAAATAAATGCAAAGAAGAATATACTACTTCTTTAGCAGATAGAAGTAGAAGCAGATTTCAAACAGATAAACAGTTAAAATAAATAGTGGTTATTTTCTCTTGGTTCAGTCCCGTTTTAATCAGTAAAGTTGCTGCCGTGTTAAAAGACGCTGTTAGGAAAGGATCTATTTAGGTACAAACATGTACATCATTTACAGTTCAAAATCCTTCTGTACATGTAGTAAATATCTAATCTAACAACATAAATATCTGCGGCTTGCATATCTTTTTTTTTTTAAATAGAGCGGATGCGGCTTATATACAGGTGCAGCTTATAGTCCAGAAAATACAGTATCTTTCTTTTAGAACTGGACCCGAACTGACGCTAGTGGCGCCATCATCTGTAAAGTTTATCTGTACCAACCCTTCCCCCCACCCCCTTGTGTTTTTTTGGTCATTGTAATGTTTTTCTTTTCTTTTTTTTCTTTTCTTTTTTTTCTTTTATGTGAATTGTGGTGTTGTTAACCTTTTTTTATGTCTTCATTTTGAAAAATAAAAATGATAAATAATTTAAAAAAAAACTATCTTTATGAGCAAAAAATGCTATCTAAAATTGAACATTTGTCTTCCTGTCCTTCTCTCGCTTTGCAAAACTGTATGAAAAGTGTGCAAGTAGCACCGAGAGAGGTCTTTGGTGCAATGGTGAACTAATGTTGGCAAAAATCTTGTCCATAAAAGAGCTGGCAGGTGTTTTTTGTTTTTTTTTACTTTAGAAAGAAAAAGGATCAAGGTAACTGTTTAAGTTAATGTCCGTAAACCCAGGTTTTTATTGTAGGTTATGATGGGACATTTGCCACAGAAATGTTGCAGATGGCCAGTTTTTAAGTTTTAAATTTTTAAGGCATGCTTTAGATCTAAAAAATCCCAGAATCCTCCACACCGGTGAGCCCAGGAGGAGGAAGACAAGCAAAGGTGCTCAGCAGTTTATTTTCTTTCATTTCAATGTTTACTTGTTGTCACGGACAATTTTACCTCCCTCGGGTCCAGGCGACACAAAACAGCAGATTTTTAATAATTCATTATAATGGCAGTAGGAACTAAATATGAATGTGTTTACATAGAACAAGCATTGGTCAAAGGGTCTCTGGGAGAAAATGAAATGTATAATTTTTCCTTTTAATAAAGATGGAAAAGTATTCCCACAGACCCTGAATAATTATGACTTACCAGCACATCTCCTTTTTTTAACTAGTTCCTCGTTTATGAATCAAACTGCACTTTAAATTTTAAATAAACTGGATTTATATTTTATTCTTTGTTGACAACTCAAATTCCTTTTACACGAAAAACCACAGTCACTCAGCCACAAACATTTACACGGTACCTGGTCTACAGAGATCTACACCGTTTACGCGGCTGTTTCTGTCACGCTGAGGGTATTGGGGGGTTCACACTGCAAAAACTCAAAATCTTAACAAGAATATTTGTCTTATTTCTAGTTAAAATGTCTCATTTTTAGTCAAAAAAAAATCTCATTACACTTAAAACAAGACTCATCACTGGAAAAAACAACAATTTTCACCTTTTTCAAGTAGATTTTCACTTAAAATAAGTAGAAAAATCCGCCAGTTTAACAAGATTTCTTTGCTTGTAATGAGAAGATAAATCTTGTTCCACTGGCAGATTTTTCTACTTATTTCAAGTGAAAATTCACTTGAAACAGGTGAAAATTGTCAAATAAGTTATTTTTCTGGTAATGACTTGTTTTAAGTGTAATGAGATTTTTTTTGACTAAAAATGAGACATTTTAACTAAAAATAAGAAAAATATTCCTGGTAAGATTTTGAGTTTTTGCAGTGCACTGTCTTGCCCAAGGACGCTTCAACATGAGGGCAGCTGCAAGGGGAATCAAACCATTGACTTTGAGGTGGACGGATGAGCGCTCAACCCCCACAGTAATGCAGTTTCATTATGATCTTTGATGTGTTTTTAATCCAGGTGCTTCTAAATTTGATGTTTTATTGCAAACATCAAAGGTAAAGCCCTCGCTGTCTGCTCTTT
>NC_084601.1:38376242-38466242 GCF_033807715.1 Cololabis saira
CCTAATCAATTTTTTGAATCTTGAAATTACTTCTGGTCTGTTGTTAAATGATATTTCAGATCATCTCCCAGTTTTTCAAATAATTCATCTTAATGATAAAACGATTAGTAACAACTTGGTACAAGAGGAAATAAGATATCGCAAATATTCCAAAAGGAATGTGGAACTTTTCATATCTTCCATAAAGGATGTGTCATGGGATGTTGTTTTACGGCTGCAAGAAGTGGAGAAAGCTTACCAGTCATTTTTATTGCTTTTTAATCCTGTCTTTGAGAAATGCTTCCCAATGATTACTACTAAAAAAGAGAAAAGAAATCCTAAAGCAAATCCTTGGTTTACATCAGATTTAAGAAAACATTCTCTGCTAAAAAGGAAACTATATAAAAAATCTATTCTAAGTCCTACACCATTTAATGTGCAAACTTACAAGGAATGTAAAAATACATTTACTCAATCTCTAAGGTATGCAAAAAATAAATATTTTTCAGACAAATTTAACCAAGCATCTAGTGACATCAAGTCCACCTGGAGTGTCATTAATCAATTGCTACAACGTAAAACACGTCAATTAACAGTCCCAGTTGAGGTGCTAGGAAATGAAGGTGCTCCTCTCAATGAGAGAGAAATTGCAAATGGCTTAAATGACTTCTTTGTAAATATTGGCCTTTCGCTGGCAGCGAACATAAATGATTCTCATGCAAAACCATCTAGTTTGATTAAGGGTCAGTTTTCTCCACTCTGCAGTTTTGAGCCCCCGACCATTGCTGAAGTGAGGGGTATTGTCTTAAATTTAAAAAACTCTGCTGAAGGTCATGATGGGTTTAAAAGTAGTTTCATTAAAGAAATTATTGATTTTATTATTCAACCTTTAACTCATATATTTGGTTTATCTTTACAATCTGGTGTGGTTCCACGTGATTTTAAAACAGCAAAAGTTTTGCCATTACACAAATCGGGAGATTCTAATCACTAATCACTAATCACCAATTATCGTCCTATATCAATACTTCCCTGTTTTTCTAAAATTCTCGAAAAACTTATTTATTCCAGAATTTCGGATCACCTTCTTCAGAACAACATCCTCTATTGCCACCAATATGGTTTCCGCAAGAAATACTCAACGGAACACGCCCTGCTACAGCTTGTCAACAATATCTCTTCTGCTCTAGAAGATGAGAAATATGTTCTTGGTGTTTTCTTAGATTTAACAAAAGCTTTCGATACAGTAAATCATGAGATTCTTGTCTCCAAACTTAAAAGATATGGCCTACAGGATGTTGCTCTCAAGTGGTTTTCAAACTATCTACAAGACAGAGAACAATATGTTTGTATCAATGGTTGCTATTCCATAAAGTTAAAAATATCAGTTGGGGTTCCACAGGGCTCGATACTTGGTCCTTTATTGTTTTTGATTTATATTAATGATTTAACCATGAACTGTAATACATTTCTTCCGATTTTATTTGCTGATGATACTAATCTCGTTGCCTCACACAGGGATTTAAATACCCTTGTCAATTATGTTAACAATGATTTATTGGATGTCTTCAAATGGTTTCAACTGAACAAGCTTACTCTTAATATAAAAAAATGCAACTTCATGATTTTTAGTAACAAAAACAAAACATTCCCCAAAGAAAAACCTAGAATTATAATCAATGGCTCTGAAATTTGCCAGGTTACTCATACCAAATTCTTGGGTGTCATTATCGATGATTGTTTAAATTGGAAACAACATATTGATACGGTATGCATGAAATCCATGAAGATGCTTGGTATTTTGAGAAAAGTTTGTCCTTTTGTTCTTCCTTCCTCTCATTTAACTCTTTATTATAGTTTAATCTTCCCTCATCTTAATTACTGCAACATTGTTTGGGCTTCGACACATTCAACATATATTAATAAATTATTGATTATTCAAAAAAGGTTTCTCAGAATTATATCACATGCAAACAGATATGAGCCATCTGCTCCCCTTTTCATTAAATATTCATTATTATCAGTCAATAAAATTAACTTTTTCAAAACATGTTTATTTATGTTCAAATTTAAAAATTATATTCAAGATCTTCCTCCTTCTTTTCATAATTTCTTTTATGTTAATTCCGATATTCATTCTTATGCCACAAGGCACAAAGATGATTTTAATTTACTGTTTTGTAGAACTGGTAAACATCAATCTTTCATCACTTACAGAGGCCCCCACTTGTGGAATTCACTCAATAAATCTCTTAAATCATCACCATCCTTGCCAATATTCAAAAAACATTTAAAGAACTTTCTTATTGTTTCATCTTTGTAATGTTCATTATTTGATCTGAGTTACATTTTCTTGTGTTTTTTTTTCTCTCCCTTGTGTAGCTTTGTTTTGTGTTTTATTCATATATGGAAAGGATTCTATATAAGCCACCAGGCTTCTTCCTTTCCTTGCATGTTATTTAATTGTTTTTCATTTTTTTGTTCATATATGTCTTATATTGCTAAATAAATAAACTAAAAAACTAAAACTAACAGCAGTTCCATCATCTTTGAAACAGATTTGGATGATGGATTTTATTTAGATGGATTTAAGGGCTGTACAAAGAATAGGAAAACTCAGTTTCTATCGGAAGATTTTATAAGTAAGATTTCATTGCCCAAGTGTGTGCAAACCTCCACACCGGGGCTGTTTTTCATCATTCTAGCAAGCCATCCTAGTTATTTTCCTCTTTGGATTCAACCTCGACTCCCAGGGGCAGCACCAGCTGCACCAGCACAAGAAACTTCACCTGGACACCATTTGATGAAAATCCAACAATTGGAAAAACTAGTGATGCACCGAAATGAAAATTTGTGGCCGAAACCGAAACCGAAAATAATAATAAACACTTGGCCGAATACCGAACATGGTTCTTCAGCAGTTTTTCATTTATTTTGCCAATTTTTTCACCATTGCATAAATCAAATAAATTTGATTGAGGCATGCTTTTCAAAGAAAAAAATATTTTACAAAATTACAAGGTAGAACATATTTATTGAACATAAAAAAATGATTTTTTTTTAATTTCCCAGCATTATGTTGTTTTGGTTCCACCTCCTGGTGAATGTTAGGTAAAATTCTTATGGGGTTAGTTTTTGGTTGGCCAACGATTTATGTAGTGCGCAACGTTACGGGACGGAGCGGCCAGTCTATTTCCTTATTTTACAACGCCGTTAATAATTGTTCGGTTTTTTCCCCACTTATTCCACCGAACACCGAAAGTGTTTTTTTGCCATTTTCGGCCGAACAATTTCGGTTACCGAACAATCGGTGCATTACTAGGAAAAACGAAGCCTGTGATGTTGGCAGAGTGACAACCAAACTATCTATGTATAGTTGATGTCCAACATGGTGTGCACTGTAGCAGGAATACGGGTGACTGTAGTCGGTTTTGCAGTAAAGACGTGTTGATCCAAAGTGTCTTTGGTGATTCTGCTGCCATCTTGGCTTTTTTGAATCGTGACCATTGACCATAAAAAAAACAGTAGCTTTTAGTCACGTGACCCACCGGTTGCTGAAGAGCGGCTTTGATGCCCATTTTTCTTCGTACGGTGTGCAGTCATTAAGCTGATGGGAACACGGCCACCATATGTCTATCAAAGTTAGCTTTGGCTACCAGCTCCTTCAGCAGACTCAATCTGAAATAACTACAGAGTTGCTAGCAGACGTTTACAGCCCAATATCTCGTTTTACATGGTGATTCTACTGCGATATAAAGAACATTACTGCTGCATTTAGCCAACTCTCGATTGGTACAAATGGCTGATTGCTTCACTAAGCCCTGTAGCATGACAAATATGGATGGGGGAGTTATAACAGCTAACCATTGGCTGAGCTAACTCAATCAATCATATTAGAAATAATTTAATTGTGTTAGATAAATTCTGCTTCTGCATTTCGCTCAGAGTTGTCATCGACAGGAAATCAAATGATTGAGACGGCAACCCTAAATATATTTATTTCGGCTCTAAAGTTGAACATTCTAACATGGGACTCAGTGGAGATTGACTGGCTTTTGCAGCCTCCCTCCAGTGGCCAGTCGAGGAACTGCACTGAATCTCAGTTCTGCATGAGGTTCAACCCGAAAGTTAGATGGTACGTGTTTGATCACGGCTCTTGGACGCTTGTTGTGATGAGTTTGGTCTGTTTATGGTGGACATGGCTGTGAATGAGAGCGATACCAGACCGATTTCATAAGAGATAATTTTGCGCAGTAAAGGAATATGACCAGCCAGGCTGCTTTTTAAATAGTTTGGTACTAAATCCAACAATGGAAAAGCACAATGCTGCAATGTACCATCAGACGTTGATGTCATTCTAACTTTATTATGCCGTGTAACGCTGACCTTGCTCTTGTTTCTCACAATACAACACATCTGAAAGCAAGATTCTGAGGAGGAGAAATTTTAATGATGCTGACAATACACACCAATATGATGCACTTAAATAATACAAGTGCTGCCTCTTCTAGTGATTGCTTAATCAAAGGCATTTATTTTTTGTGTTTCTGCTATTTTAATCATGTTTTTGTATCAGTTTGTATTTCACTTCCTCCAGTCTGGCCGTGTTTAAACCTTACAGGAAAGGCTGGAGTGCAGCTCCATCTTGGAATCGTGGTACCATTTCCTGCCCTTTTGTGATGCATCTCACCTTTAGCGTATTGATTTTTCTTGCTGAATGAGGCTAAGATGCTGACAGACAAGATAGGTCACTGTCTTGTACTCTGTAAGATAGAGGAAGAAAAACTAATCGCAACTGGCAGGGCAACTGACAGATTTAACGTTGTACTTCTGTTGTCTGAGGTGTTTCCTGTTGTTCATATTAATCAGGGGGAAAAAATCATGCATCAAATCAGTATAGGAATTTTACAATATATTCAAAATCCGACAGTAATTGTGATCTGTTAATTAGAAAAACGTAGAACCAAGGTGTCTTATGTTATCCAGATCATCAACATAAAAATAAAAATTATTCTAAAGTTGGGTGAAGGTTTTTATTCTGAATTTTGTCAATAAAAAAAGAGGCAAACCTATTCTCGACCAACAGCACTAACCACCAAGCCAAAAAAAACAAACACCATACACATACAGCTGTCATGGTGAATCCCAGCTATAGAGAAAAATGCAAATATGGTTATTTCTACCACAGGCAGTAGAATGTTGGACATTGTTTATCATTTTAACTTAAGTGGTCAGTGGAGATTGACTCACCTTTGGAGACGCCCCCTAGTGGTCGGTTGTGGAATTGTAACTAAAAGTGCTGTGAGATGTCAACAAAAAGGAAGTGCTCTATTTAAAGGAGCATGAGGCAGGATTTATGAAAAAAATGTGTATACGTTTTAAGTTTTCTAGTAATAATGTCAGATGAAGCGTTCCAATATGGAGCCAAATGAATCCAAAAGTTTTGCTAATTTGAAAATAGAATTTGAACCTGAAAATTATTTTTTACAGTTTCAATTTTTTTTTTCGGTATCAGATCTTTTTTTCAGTTTCAGAACTTTTTATTTCAGTTTCAAATCTTTTTCAGTTTCACATCTTTTTTTTTTCAGTTTCACATCTTTTTTTTCAGTTTCAAATTTTTTTTTCAGTTTCAGACTTTTGGCCCGGATCTGGCATGGGGGGCATGGCATCAACTGAGAGGGGCGTGGCTGGCAGTGGAAAAAACTGATATTAGTGAAACATTTCTGTTTAAAAAGCTGTTTTAGACCGTACTTGGTAGTATGTGGAAGTGGGAAATGTCAAACTTTAAAGTGTGGCTGTTGAACTGTACAGTCTGGCATAGTTTATTGCTTTTATACTGCGATTGGTGTCAAGTACGGTCTAAAACAACTTTTTAAACAGAAATGTGTCCGTTTTTTCCACTGCCTATCACGTGAATATAGTGTATATACAGTGTTGAATCATCCTTCTACTGATAACTTCTGCAACCTACGATTCCTGAAGGCAACATGACTGAGGAACGTCCCCGGCCTTCTCTGTTCTGCTGTCACTCATGATGCCACGCCCCTCTCAGTTGATGCCACGCCCCCCACGCCAGATCCGGGCCAAAAGTCTGAAACTGAAAAAAAAATGTGAAACTGAAAAAAAAGATTTGAAACTGAAAAAAAGATCTGATACTGAAAAAAAAAAAAATTGAAACTGTAAAAAATAATTTTCAGGTTCAAATTTTATTTTCAAATTAGCAAAACTTTTGCCCTTGATTTGGCTCCATATTCCAAACCAAAAAGAATGATTCCTCTAGTGTATCTCTCCATTGCCTTGAACAGGCTGTGTGCTGCAAAATGTGCTGCAATTCTGGGCCCGAATTTCCCGCGCTGTCCTGCAGATGTGACGTCACATGACGCTGCATGCACGTTCTCCCCGTTCTCCCGTGCCGGCTTCACTGTTGGCTGCAGTACCCCCAACGGCCGTCGTGGTGAAGGGTGGCGCTTGAGAGTCTCATTTCTTAAAAGGAGCCTCATGCTCCTTTAAAAGGGAAAACGTATTTAAACCATGGTACTGGAATTAAATGCTGTATAAAAGCTTTGACATAAGGGACAAATGGCCAATTGGTTTTCAAGCCATGTCAGTGCAACTCCATCAGAGACCTACTCGACCCTAACGAACCACTGATTCATTCAAATCACAACAATCTCAACAGGTAATCCTTCATTTAGACCTTTATAAAAAAGCCTTACTTTGAAGATATAGAATCTAAACAGGCCTGAGTGGTCCATACCTGGTACTAAGACATATGAACTGTTCACTTCTCCGACTCTGAGCTGGCTGGCATGTTCACCACTTTAAATACTAATAGATACAGAGATAGCAAGTAATATGTCTGATCCCTTCAAAGACCAGTTTAAAGTTGCAAGATTTAAAGAGCTGCATGTTTGCATGAAGAACACGTAGATATGCTTAATTTAGGATTCTATTACAAATCCCGCTGGAAAAAATGTCAAGTAGGATTGATGAAGTTGGTGGAACTGAATTATAACTGTTTTATGAGGGGGGTGCCACAAACATTTTAATATTTTGTATGGCATAAAAAGTCTTTAAGAATATGGATGAGACATACACTGATATTGCTTATTCATTAAGGACAAATAGTGATGAATTTTCATGCCACTTAAAGCGATAGGAAGTAAGATCTGATCCACATACTGAGTGGCCAATGATCCGTGCACAATGAAAAAGGAAGCAGAAGGGATGAGGGCGAGGCAGCAAAACCAGTACAGTGTTGATTAAATGACTTCCCCATTTTATTTCTTTATTTATTTCTTAGCAATGCAGAGCTGAATCTTAGTTAACTTGGACAAATATGTTTGCGTCACTGCAGAGCAGTGGAGATCAAACTGGAAGTGATGGGATATTCATTGTCTAATTTTTGCTGAGTTTAAAGGTGCAATAAAAGTTTTAGAACCTTGCAGAATGAAGTAATCACAAAGCATCTGCAAGGTGGGGTGGTAATCAATAACTATTATTCAGCTCGAAGTTCATATAGTAGCAGGCTTTAAATCTCCCCTTCTATACGTTCCCATCCAAGTGTGGTGAGTCGATACTCGCGTGAAGGACTGGTCTATAAACTAATTTAATTCCACACATCCAGTCATGAGTCAGTAGTGGGAATCTCACTGAGCTCACCCCAACACCAGACTGTTAAAAACTCAAAAGCTGCATCTTGAATTCTATAGGCCTCATCAGCGTGCTAAATGAAATTTCTCATTAAGAAAAGTAGTTCATTCAGAGTTCAGAGTACAATTAAAAGAAGACAAGTATGGTTTATTTCTTTCTGAAATAAACTGCTTAGCGTTGCAAAATTGCATCTTAACAAACTGCAGTAATTCTGAGACTGACATCAAAGTTGAGATGTTTAGCTATAATGCAGAGCAGGGAAAATCAAACGCAACATTTAACCACAAAAACACCATAACAACTGTCAAACACGGTGGCGGAGGGGTGATGATTTGGGTGGACACCTTGTAGTTAATCAAATTGAACATGAACTCCTGTTACGTCCATTTTCAGTGCTCATCAGTATCAATTACAGAATTGATGCCAAAAGAGGACAAAACAAGTCAATATCATGATACCCCTAAATTCACGCTCTCTCTCTTTTCTTAGAAAATCAAATAATAAAATAACAGGAAAATACAATATCTGTTTAATCTAGTTTATGCTATAATGACCGTTTAATTGCTTTTGATTGAACAGTATGGTACATCTAGGGTAGCCATTTCCATAACAGCAAAAAGGGTGACATTATGCGGCATATCGATAAATTACTATGGTATTCATAGGACTCATATATTTTCATTTACAATACAATTTTGTGTGGTTTAAAAATTATGTTTGTGTAGTTGAATTGGAAAAAATATGAATGTAAAGTCAGAAGTGTGTCTTACAGTATTTGTATTTATTCAACACATTGTGGTGTTGAAAAACTAACGGAGATGACAGTAATTTTAAAGTGCAGAGTGCCACAAAGCATAACATGTGTGGACTTAAATGTAAAAAACAAGTAACATACATAACTTAAAAAAATGCTCTTTCAGAAAGCACAAATACTGTATTTTGCGGACCATTAGGCGCAACATCAATGAACGGGTCTATTTTCATACAGTAGACGCAGCGGGTAATGAGGTGCATGATGAAGCATATGTAAAGCTTGATTGCTATTAAACATAAACTCAAGCTCTATCCTCCATTCTGAATTGAACGAGGTCTTACGTTTCGGCATGATGCTAACTTTCAAGTATGACAGTACATATGACATTTCAAGCCTCGTGCCTCAAAAAGGAGGACAAATACACGTCCAGCTTGATGCTGCGCCAGACGCTGAACAGGACATTCGAAAGCCGGACATCTGGCTACCCTGGGTACACCACATGTTCAAAGCAGATATACACTTCCTTTTCTCCATTTATGTTCATAGAGATTAAATGTGTGGGTTGGTACAACACTGTCACCCCTATGGAGCTAGAACAGTCTCATAATTCGCAAATGCACACACCGTTTCACAAATGCACAGGACAAGTTTCACAAATGCATAGAACAATTCACACGTGCGTAGGACAAGATACACAAATGTTTTTTTGATGCACACACAAATATAACCTGATTTACAATCGTTTTTTTTGTCTGTGAGCTGCGCTGGATTTGCGTGTGACTTTTGAGACTCCCTGACGTGACTGGATCCACAAATACGTTTTTTTTTTTAACACGGAAGAATCTGCAACCAATCAGGACTTGGAGCTCTCCAGTCTCCCGACGGCTCTTGTTGAACGGCCTGACAAACCATCTCTGATCGCGCTGTTCTCTTTACCGAGATCACAAGAAAAGCAGAGCAGTGATCTCCTCTCCATCCCGTGTTGCTGTCTTGTTTATTTATCTTTACTCCACCAACTCGAAATATTGAATCACTTTTCTAAGCGAACGGCGCTAACGCAGCTCAAACAGCAGGTGTATCCGCCCCTTTAATCTGATTGGTTTACGAGTAAGTCATGTTTTATCCACTGCTCTGCGCCCCCCATGTGGGGTGCGCTCTTACGATTGGCTGAAACAAAGGGAGATATCTGATTGGTTGCAGATCCTTCCGTGTTAAAAAAAACATATTTGTGGATCGAGTCACGTCAGGGGAGACTCAAAAGTCACACGCAAATCCAGCGCAGCTCAAACCGTTTGTGAAACGGTCTATGCATTTGCGAATCGGTGTGTGTGCATTTGTGAATTTTGTCCTGTGCATTTGTGAAACGGTGTGTGCATTTGCGAATTATGAGACTGTTCTAGCTCCATACACCTCAAAGGAGGACGGTCCTGATTTTTTACTTTCTGGCTTTCTGAGTGGAGTTTGTATGTTCTGCCCAGGCCTGCATAGGTTCTTTCCTAATAATTTCTCCATCAGGTTATCTGGGGAACTCGGGACTGGGTGTTGCACAGGTGTTTGCTTTAAATGTCTCTGCAGCCCTGCAGACGGTTGTCTTGGCTATACAAACTAAGTTCCACTGTTTGTCGCTACATCTTAAGACCTGAAGATCTGATCATGATTGTCTTTGTTTTTTCAGGTTGGTTGGTGGGAAAACGGACACCTGCGCCTACGATACCATCCCTGGTCTCGTTACGGCTCCTTCCTGAAGCCCCTGGATGACTCCCAGCACCTACGGGTGGTCACCTTGGAGGAGAGGCCGTTCGTCATCGTAGAGCCCGCTGACCCGGGGACCAGCTCTTGCATCCGGGACTCTGTACCGTGCCGCATGCCCGTTAACTCCAGGTAGGATGTCGCAATCGTAAATAGAGGATTTCCTCAGTGTCACATTGTTCTTCTCTGTATCCAACGTCCAGATCTCAGTGACTTGTGTGAAAATCAATTAATTATAAATGAATCATATATTATATTGTAAATTTAAATTATAATTGTAAATTATAAGTAGTAGATCAAATGTCTTATATAAGGTGTTGTAATTAGGGCCCGAGCACTTACAGTACGAAGGCCCTATTGTATCTGTAGGAATTTTTATTTCTTTTTTTCAAGTTTTTCTTCTCACTAAAAGTGCCCCAAAAGTCACCAAATTTTGCACGCAAGCCAGGCCTGGTGATAAATTTGATATTTAATGGTTTGCATTAATGGGCGTGGCCTAATGGCTCAACAGCGCCCCCTAGAAAACTTTGTGCCTCAAGCCCCACAATACAGTTTGACGTACATGCACGAAAATCGGTACACACCTGTATCATGTCGCAACTTAAAGAAAAGTCTTTTGGCGCCATGGCCGAAACCGGACAGGAAGTCGGCCATTTTAAATTAATCGTGTAATTTTGGCGCAATTTATGCCATTTCTTCGGCCACTTCGCCCGAACCCTAACGTGCACCCAGGTGTGTTATACATCAAAATGTGCGTCTCCATTCTGTGACGATGCGCATTACTTTTCTCAGTCAAAAGCGTTACCATGGCGACGATAGACGCCAAAAAGCACGCCCCCCCCCTTCATCTGATTGGTCCATATTTGATAGTTCCTACTTTCTGCCATAACCTTCAAATGGTTTGGTATAAAGAGTCGTGGGTGGTGTCATCTGACTCGGTTTTGAGTCCTTGAACATAATTGGTGCAAATTAGCCCCGCCCCTTCTTCTTATTGGTCGATATTTGATAGTTCCTACTTTCTGCCATAACTTTTGATTGGTTTGATATAGAGAGTCGTGGGTGGTGTCTGACTTGGTTTTGAGTACTTGACTTTTATTGGTGAAAATTGCACGCGCAAGGACCTGTTCATCGCTGCTTGCAGCTTTAATTTATTTTACTTTGTCTTTTAAGTGAATTGGATCAAAGGTATACAGAAATGTTTTCCAAACATACAGTATAAAAGACAATGGTGATTTTTAAAATGGAAACATTATTCTTAAAAATAAACACATAAATATAACTCCTGCTGACACACAAATAACTGAATGTTACACAAATATATTTCTTAGATTATTTGAGCAGCAAAACTCCTTGTCATTTGATGTTAACGGAAAATTTGACTTCTTTTACCTTCTTCTTGGTGTATTTTCTCTTTTCTTATCTCAGCAACACCTCAGAGTTCCTAGGTTATAAGGTGTGACTCACTGGGATGTTATAATCATGGGGTTACAATATTCCAAGAAACAAACACACAACTGATAAAAGCAAAAATTAAAAAGAAATATGCTAAAATGGGTTATTTCAAGTCTATGCAAGAACAAGATGATCTGTGGTTTGTTGGTACTATAAACGATAAGTAAACCCCACATAACTTAGTGTGTTTCCTAATTATTTTATGAAAAATTAACCTCATTAGAGTGGAAGAAAAGTTTTAAAAAGTGGTCAGAGGCCATCGCTGAACAGAAAGATCTCATGTTCTGATCCCTCATTAACAGGGAGAATGGGTAACCAAACAGCTGTGAACAAGACACTACATTTTGACCATCTTCAAGTGTTTAAACTCTTAAGGAGCTGTGGTGGAGATAATTTCCCTCTATAGTCAGTAGATAAAACATAACAAAACAACATAATTTTCCCAGAGATTAAAACAATTTACCTCCCAGCACTTATGTGTACTGTACATTGCATTTGGCAGCATATCAAAGCATCCATTTTAAAACCAACAAGGAAGTGAGGTAATTGATTCAAAATTATTTGAAAAAAATCTTCAGCTGAACAAGAAAACCCAAATGCATCTTAATATGTGGATAATATACAGAAACTGTATCAAAACTACGCATCGATATGTTGATAGGAAAGCCATCCATCCATTCATGGACTTCCACTCAGCCAGGTTTGGGTTAAGGACGTGGCATCCTTAGCAGGGAATCATAAACGTTCATCTCCCCAGCCTCCTCCTCTAGCTCTTCTGAGAGGGTGTTTCCACGATCCCTGCAGCACCGGCCGACCTCAGGTCCTTCTCCTGGTAACATTTACCTGAACCACCTCCAGAATGGCCAGGAGGCATCTTAAGATGCCCCAACCAACCCTCCTGGATGGAGAACAGAAGCAGAGACTAAATCTAGAAATCACCTCACCAGATCTCGTCCACCCTTTGGTGAAATCCTGTACATAAAACTGTTTTTGAAGAAAAATGAGGGAATAACTACATTAAATCATTGCAATGTAGCTAAGCAGCAGAGGTGGGTAGAGTAGCCAAAAATTGTATTCAAGTAAAAGTACTGTTACTTCAGAATAATATGACTCAAGTAGAAGTAAAAAGTAGTCATCCAAATAATTACTTGAGTAAAAGTAAAAGAGTACTTGGTGAAAAAACTACTCAAGTACTGAGTAACTTTTGAGTAACGTCTGATTTATTTTTTTAACACAACCATTCAAACAGACAAAAGTACAAAATAATCATATTCAGGCAAATTAAATCAATAAAATAAATTTAAATTAATAAAAAATAAAAAAATAGCTTAAATTAAAATAATCTTAAAGTAAATTCAAGTACTTTAATAAATAATAAAATAAATAAAATAACAGAATAAAAAAATAAATTAAGCCCAAGTAGCACAAAATTTCAAGCCTTTGTACTTTTCTTTTTTAACCAGGCAGAACTAGAACAAACATGAACTCATAGAAACTCTGTGTGTGTTTGAGTCTGTGTAAATGTGACAAAACATGCAAAAACAAACATTTTTCCCAAAGAATCACCCAGTGATGTCATGAGATTGACGCGTACGTGGATAAAAGAAAAGTAACAGCTCAACGTAGCCTAATGTAGCGGAGTAAGAGGAACAGTTTCTTCTTCACAAATCTACTCAAGTAAAAGTAAAAAGTATAGTGATTCAAAACTACTCCTAAAAGTACAACATTTCCCAAAACTTACTCAAGTTAATGTAACGGAGTAAATATAACTCGTTACTACCCACCTCTGCTAAGCAGTTGATGATGTCTACTAATGCAATATAAAGTAGAGTTACAAAGAATTATAATCATTTACCTCCTCTCTGTGTGTGTGTGTGTGTGTGTAATCTGGGATGCTGGTGTATCAAAAAGACATAGTTATATTCATTCTTGGTGCCTAACCATGACTTATGTCATACTTGCACTGGACTAAAATTACCCCTGGACCTGCAGTAATTCAGAAATTACACCCCGACATCTGTTTTGGTCCCTTCTTTACGGTGCATAAATCAAGTCTAGTAGTAAGTAGCATGATGACTACGGATGAGGAAGTAATAACAGCTACCCGTTGGCTGAGCCGACTGATTTTCAATCACATTAGACAAAAAAAATATATTGCTTTGTATAAACTCTCTTCATGTGGTACAAAAAACTTCACCCCCCTCAGAGTTGCCATGGGTGTGAAATGAAACAATTGAAGGGGGATTGAGCGTTTTTGCAGCCAGTCGTGGCAGCAGCAGGATCAGCATATGTACTGTATCCACCGAAAGCTGCTTTAAACACAATGACACAGTTTCAACCCATTACCTGCCAAGACCTGGAGGACATCTTATGTCAGCTTGAACTACTCCTCTTCCTGTTTAGACATCCTGCCTCTAGGCTTTTTCAAAAAGGTCTCAAAGATTTTGGAGTCAGACCTTTTACTGATGGTGAACTTTTCCTTAAAGCCAGAAATCTGGGTGTAGTGATGGACTCACACCTAAATCTGGTAAAACACATTAAGGCAGTAACAAAGTCAACCTACTGTCACCTAAAGAATATATCAAAGTTAAAAGATGTGATGTCTCAGCAGGACCTGGAAAAACTAGTCCATGCATTCATCTTTAGTAGCTTGATTATTGTAACAGCATCATTACAGATTTACCCAAAGAGTCAGTTAGAAAACTGCAGCTCATTCAGAACTCTGCTGCTCCAGTCCTCACTAAGACCAGAAAATCTATAGATAAAAGTTCTGCTCTGAACGGTGCAGGACCAACATACATCAGGGACCTCCTGACCCAGTATGAACCTTCCAGACCCCTCTGGTTATCTGGATCAGGTTTTTTATCAGTTCCCAGAGTCAGAACCAGACATAGAGAAGCTGCATTCAGCTTCTATGCTCCACATGTCTGGAACAAACTCTCAGAAATCCTCAGATCAGCTGAAACTCTGTGTATTTAAGTCCAGGTTGAAGACCCACCTTTTCTGCGCTGCATTTGAATAAAGCTCCAAATCTGCTGTACCAAAACTTAATCATATTTAACTACTGATTTTTTCTATTGTTCATATTTATTTCTTTTTTGTTTATATTTGAAATCATGCTTTTTTATTTATGTTTTAATGTCTTTTTAAAGCACCTTGTTGTTGAATTGTGCTATAGAGATAAACTTGCCTTGCTTTAGTTCTGCATAAACGTCAATGCGGAAGTGAGACGGTTGGTGTTTGGTTTAACTGGGATTTACAGGCATTGATCCCGGAAGTGACGTCAAGGCATTGCATTTTATTAAACTTTTATGATATCAGTGACGACATGTCACATTTTGACATTTAACAAAGTTGGAAAACAACATATCAGTCTCAGTTTTAAGTGTCCATGGTAACAGTAAACTTAACGGGCTTGAAGAAAGATAGAAAGTTTCTTACAGAAATGTGCAGCCACTCATGTCATCATCTCATTATTGTTCTTCTGCTGATCTGGACTTCTTGTTTCGTAAGTTTCTGTGCAGCTTAAAGTTGATTCATTTTTTAATGTTCATCAGATAAAAATATCAAATCATTTCATTATATTAAGTGGATATAGGCTGACGTAAAATAATATCTAAAAATTGCCAAAATTATGCCGGGTGGAGGCAGAAATGGCAACAAGAGGAATTAAATTTAAAAAAAAAGATTCCAACCCACAGATCATTGAATTACTGACATGTGCAATGGGATGGGATTATAACTGTCTCAGGACCTTGTTGTTTAATGAAATATGGTAGGTAATTTGACTTTACAAATCACAGACATGGTGCATCGGACGAGATTAAAATCATGGTTATTACAAATTACTGCAGGTACCCAGAATATTCGAATCCTGCTCGAATGGGTCATTAACGAATCAGAAGATAATGAGCTCATCATTCATCAGTTTCATTGGCTGAGAAAATATTTGCCTTTTTGTTTGTCTTACTTGTCTTATTCCTTATCTATGTTGTAATTTGTCCTATTTTTGCAAATATATTATATGTGGGATGTTTTATCTTTCTTTCATTCTATCATTATCAAAGTCATGATTTAATTTCACGCTTTAAATATTTAAGCAGCAAAATATGGGATTTTATTTGAATAAAGTCTAATTGTAAAAGTTTTCAATTTAAAATGATTACGTTTTGAAGTTCTGAATCCTTTGGCCGATTTTGAAAGCACGGTAGATTTAGAAATTGAGAGTTCTGAATTTCAACGCCATTACAGTTCACTGTGTGGTGAATAAAAGAATAACTACGTGGCAGGTGTGCAGTCTGCGTTGCTGGGTAACGCAGAGGTTTCCATGGATAAGTGTCTGAAGTGCCATCAAAACCACGCGTTCCCTGGATAGTTGACGGAGGAAACCGCAGCCACTTGACTGACAGTCATTCAAATGTACGTGGATATGTGTAACCTATGTGCCTTCTGAGAGGCATTTTAATTCAAAATTTAAATTTGAAAAACTTTACCATGGCTCTTTTAGACATTTGTGGGCAGAAAATTACATTTGACTTTGCTGTAATT
Source organism: Cololabis saira (assembly GCF_033807715.1). Taxonomy (NCBI): domain Eukaryota; kingdom Metazoa; phylum Chordata; class Actinopteri; order Beloniformes; family Belonidae; genus Cololabis; species Cololabis saira. The sequence goes on from NC_084601.1 coordinate 38,392,378, forward strand.
GTGCTGTAACCTTTTTTCTTGAGCAGTCTGGGCTCTTGAGCAAACCCTCTCCAAACACAACAGCCCGAGCTGTCAGTATTGATCCGCTCACAGTCCTTCAGCAATAACTCTTGCCATCATTGCTTTCCTCTTGTTCTGTTAAGCCTTCCGTCAAAGTGTTCATTCAATTCACCACTCTCTAAGACACTCACTTGTGTTTTTTTTTCCAGTTAATGTCCCTGGTAAAATATCTTAAAATATTATGTAAAAAACAACCAAAATCATTATTTCACGTGTCTTTTTCTTTCCAGTGTGGTGGTGGATGGAGCTGCTCCCATGAAGCACTGCTGCAAAGGATTCTGCATTGATGTCCTGAAGCGTCTGGCCAAGATTGTGGGCTTCACCTACGACCTTTACCTGGTGACAAACGGCAGACACGGGAAGAACATCGATGGAGAATGGAATGGCATGGTCGGAGAGGTGAGACTCTTGCTAAGTTAGAAAATACGGCAGGTGTGAACGCAAAGATTCCAACTGGAGATTTCTGGTCAATTGTAATCACTTGCGATCGGGTTAATGCCCTGGGGCCTCATTTATAAAAGAGTGCGTAGGATTCATACTAAAAGTGTATGTGCGCTCAAAAGCCGGAAAAAACTTGATTTATAAAACCGTGTGCACGCACATCTGCACGCAATGTTCTCTTTATAAATCACAGTGCAGCTGGAAGGTTGGGCACGTGAATTCGCCTCATATCCCGCCCTCTACACGCCCACTTCATACAATAAATGGGCAATGCAAACTACTTGATGATTGTATTTGCATATAAATGAGCCTGCTGAGCATGCGCAGCGCTTGCCTGCAGTCTGTTTCTGCTGTGTGTCAGGATGAATGAGACGTGTCGAGCCACCGCGCCACTAAATTTCACGGAGACCGAGATGGAGATGTTGTGGATGAGGTGGAGGCAGGAAAACAACATTATTTGGTGGTCACAGTAGTGGCATCACTAACAAAAAGAAAGCGAGTGAGGGGCAGCATGTCGTTGCTGCGCTAAACGCCGATGAGTGCCGCGGACAGATCTGTGGCAGAAATAAAAAAGAAGTGGTGTGATCTGAAGGTGGAGGCCAAGAGGAGAGTGGCCCGGTGTTGTACAGGTGTCGTGCCAAAACGTGAGTGCCTGCCAGAATCTGATTTCTGGCCGCGGGAGCGCAGCCCGTTGAGCGATAGCGCTAAAACGTCAAATTTTAAGATTATGAAGCTCAAGAATGAGATCAAGTCAGATTTAGGCAGAAACAACTTTTCATTAACTGTATTTGGCCTTCAATACATTTTTGGCAGGTAAAAAGACCCATTTTCATGGTAGAAATCAGATTCCGCTATTATATTACAAATCTGATATGTGATGACATTAAAAGTATGACATGAATCTGGCTTCATTTCACCACCTCAAGGGTTCGGCGTCGCCAGTTCCCCATATCTTCAAAATGTTTGTGCGCTAGGATCAAAGTTTGCGTAAAGATACGCACATTTTTCCGTTATTTTTTTTTTTTTAAATCGCAACCTTTGCGTAGAAGGTGGCATGCGCATCTTTCAAGCCCTGTTTTGTGTGCACGCAAGCTTTATAAATGAGGCCCCTGCTCATTACCTCCTTAATCTGTAACGGGGACGGACTTTACGCCATGACTCCTACAGGATTGTCCAGGAGGAGGAGAGGTCACTGTTGTACGATGCTTTATTATGCAGCTAATGATGATGTCTCCAAACCAACAGCATCATTAGATAAATAGTAGTAATAAGTTCTCTCAAAAAGCCTGACCGCGTGTACATAATTTCTTTGCCAAATTCTCTCACAAAATAGGTCTAGGTATGAATGTTTAGCTCACTATAAAGTATAGATGTTAAAGAATTTAGTTTGGTAAACCTATGGGAATTGACTTTTCTTTTTTTAAATTAGTACTGTTTTGAAATTTGTTTCTGTTGAACCAGTGGACAAATTTACAAAAGAAATATTTGAATTAGTGAGAAAACTAACTATATAACTATTTTTTTCAATAATGTTTTTCCTCAATTCAAGAAAATAACCAAACAGACGAAACAGTTCTGTGTTGCAGTTCTTAGCGATCGAACACATTTTGAAGTATATACTGATAGCAGAAAGGGAGAACTTCAGTCTAAAGATAAATATACAGAACAGACCAAAGGTTTGGACACACGTCCCCATGTGTTTGAATGAGAAAGTGTGTCCAAACTTTTGATCTGTTCTGTATAACAAAACTGACCCAATTATATTTCCTCTCCTGTTATTTTTCCGTCCTTCAAGAGTGGTGAGAAATCCTGAGTGTTGCTTTTCCCTTGCCTCTATATCTCATCCTAAGCTAGGCTGCCATTATAGCTTTAAGTAACACAACCCACAAATAAAAATAATGGGGACGTGTAAAGTGCAGAACGAGTCTGTAAAATGTGTCATCGAAGGCACGATCTAGAAACCTCTACAGTATGGATCATAAAGACAGCAGTTGTTTACTAGGAGGGAGGGAAACTGTGAACTTTCTTTTATTTTCTGTTAACTCCACTAAAGTATGACTGAAAATAAAAGAGAAAACGTGAAGGGAAAGGGAGAGCGTAAAACACAGTGTTGACTTTAGCGTCTACACGTCATGTATCTCCAACTCCAAACCCCCTCTGGTTACTGGAACAAGAAAGTTGCTTGAACATGAAGTTACACACACACATGGGATGTGACTCATCTGCTTGCACATGCGTGTATCGTCTTACACTTTTCATCTTTGTGAGGATGTGTTTTTAGTTTTGATCATTAGGGAAAAGACTTTTGTGGAATGTGTCATTTTTTTCGGTCCTTTCAGGTCCCAACTTCTTAAGATGCTTTAAAGTGCAGTGTCAACACTCAAAATGTAAAAGTGTCAATATAAAAAGGCTTCATGCTCCCCGAATGTGCTGTCAGCCTGCAGAACATGTGAGAACATGTTTATCTCACTTCTTAGTCAGACGCAGTGAAAATGACTCTGTCCGCAGTGTTTGGTGGTGTAATTTATGTTGTTTGCGTCTGTATCAACTGGTCTTTCAAAAACCTACAGGACTGTCTCAGAAAATTAGAATATTGTGATAAAGTTCTTTATTTTCTGTAATGCAATTTAAAAAAAAAAAAAAAAAAAAAAAAAAAAAAAAAAAAAAAAAAAAAAATGTCATACATCCTGGATTCATTACAAATCAACTGAAATATTGCAAGCCTTTTATTTTTTTAATATTGCTGATTATGGCTTACAGTTTAAGATTAAGATTCTCAGAATATTCTAATTTTTTGAGATAGGATATTTGAGTTTACTTAAGCTTTAAGCCATGATCAGCAATATTAAAATAATAAAAGGCTTGCAATATTTCAGTTGATTTGTAATGAATCCAGAATGTCTGACATTTTTGCGTTACAGAAAATAAAGGACTTTATCACAATATTCTAATTTTCTGAGACAGTCCTGTATTGTCTCTCCATAATTTGTTGCTAAGAAAGCTGCCGTTTGTGCAGAATAACAGTCTGACACTCACAAGTTCATGTTTTCCACTATTGCAGTAATTTGTAAGCAATGTTCTGCTGAAAACTTGACCCGTAGCCTCAACACATAAACAAAAGCTGCAAGAATTTCTTGAGTCAATGAGATCCACCTGTAAATTGTATGGTGTTTCATTGCAGGTAATAAACAAAGCCAACCATTTGCAGAAAAGACAACTTTGTTTACTCTAGACCGGGGGTCGGCAACCCGCGGCTCTGGAGCCGCATGTGGCTCTTTAGAGCCGCCCTAGTGGCTCCCTGGAGCTTTTTCAAAAATGTTTGACCTTTTTTTTTCTTCTTTTCTTCCTTTTTTTTCTCCTTTTTCCTCTTTTTTATCTTTTTCTTCCCTTTTTTCTCCTTTTTTTCTGTCTTTCTTTTTTTTCCTTTTTTTCCTTTTTTCTTTTTTTCCTTTTTTTCTCTTTTTTTCTTCCTTTTTCCTTTCCTTTTTAATCTCGACATTTCGACTTCTTTCTCGAGATTTCGACTTTTTTCTCAACATTTCGGCTTTTTTCTCAACATTTCGGCTTTTTTCTCGACATTTTGACTTTTTTCTCGACATTTCGACTTTTGTCAAGATTGTACTTCAACATTAATCTTGACATTTCGACTTTTTTTCTCGAAATTTCAACTTTTTTCACGACATTTTGACTTTTTTTCGAAGTGCATAATGAAAAAAAAGATCTTCCCCCAGTTAAAACTAATATAGATACATGCAGCATGTGTTGCCTTCATTTTAAGGCTTATACAAGAGTTTTCATTTTTTGCGGCTCCAGACATATTTGTTTTTTGTGTTTTTGGTCCAATATGGCTCTTTCAACATTTTGGGTTGCCGACCCCTGCTCTAGACATATTCAGTTTAACTCCTGGCCATGCCATATTGAAAACTTTGAAAAACTGCTTCTGTATTCCCAATATATTCTGCTTGTGTTTTTATGTTTCCAAGTTTTTAATTTTTTTATATTTTGTTTATATTAAAATCCCTTAAACCATCCTGTATTATAATAATAATAATAAAAATGGAGATCATGAGCAACTGAAGTTGATCAATCGATTTACCCCGATTGTTGCAACTTCTGATAAAAATGTCCAATGTGCAATTGACTATTTTCATATTACTTTACACACCCATGATGCAATGTACCTCTAGGGGAAGCTGATCGGAGCCACCTTTGGTTTGTGTTGTAGTATTGTTGTTTTTACGTGGCAAAGCATACAAACAAGATTCAAAAACAACCATAGACTTGAAAAAACACATTAACTGTCAGAACATAATCTTTAGCTTGCACAAGCCAGCTATAAAACAGGGTTTGCTGATCTAGTTTTGTTCAGGCTTCCCAAAAAAAGACACATTTCAACATTAACTCACGCCACTTCCACCTTAGTCAAACAAGTAATTGGGATTTTGAATGTTTTTCAACATACTGACAATGTAAAGAACTTCTAATTTAATTTACCCCACATTTTCTTTCTATTTGTAAGGCAGCATTTTTTCCTTGTATTAGGTCAGAATAACATGAACAACTATCTGATATATGTTTTACTTGGGAACTAGCTGTAATGTACGATCAACACCCAGCAACCAATGCTCTTATTTTAGCTAACCACAATGTATATGTATATTCACAACCTGGACAAGTCACATATAATTTAGACCGACTTTAAAGCAGTCGGCAAATGCAAAGCAATGAGACAACGGTCTGTTTATGATGGTATGATATGAGCAAAATGGCTTTGAATGTGGGTTTTGGAGAGTCTTTTACTTTCCAGTCCCATATTGTGCACATATTATTATTATTATAATTATTATTATTTTTTTTATTTGTATTAATTTTCTGAAAATCCATCCTAAAACGATCTTCAGCACATGAGAAGCACACTGCAAAAACTCTTACCAGGAATATTTGTCTTATTTCTAGTTAAAATGTCTAATTTTTAGTCAAAAAATCTCATTACACTTAAAACAAGAGTCATTACCAGTAAAATAACTTGTTATTTGACAATTTTCACCTTTTTCAAGTAAATTTTCACTTGAAATAAGTAGAAAAATCTGCCAGTGGAACAAGATTTATCTTCTCATTACAAGCAAAAAAAATCTTGTTCCGATGGCAGATTTTTCTACTTATTTTAAGTGAAAATCTACTTGAAACAGGTGAAAATTGTTGTTTTTTCCAGTGATGAGTCTTGTTTTAAGTGAAATTAGATTTTTTTTGACTAAAAATGAGACATTTTAACTAGAAATAAGACAAATATTCTAAGTTTTTGCAGTGCAGATGCATGCACACTTTTCTTTAGAAGCACCACTCACTCAAAAAGAGTCCTTGCGAAAAATCAATACACAACACGGCAGTTACAACATCATTTTGACTTTACTTAGAGGCAGTTAAAGAGTAGATAATGTAAGGGGAAGTGTAACTGAGATAAGGTTCGCAGATCTATTCCCTTGATGACAGCGCGATTGTAACTAATCTGTAACCTGCATTTCTGAAATGAGCTGCTCTCTTCTCTCACCGGATCTTTTACCAGAAAGTAGTTTCAGGCCATTGCGGTCTACGTTTCCTCCTGTAATATGGATATCAAAAATATAAATGTAGGATAGCTAAAGTGAAAACATGTGTATGTTTAAATGCATCTGCAAATACATGTTTGTATGTGTTTAACATCCGTAAACAGGGAATACGGTTGCCAACGGCACTCCTGTTCTCAGATATTCATGAAGCAAGTGGCTTCTCTTCACCGCTCTCTTTCCTGTCTCTCCCTGCGTTTCCCCAGCTGCCTCCCGTCCAGCTTCGTCTGTAACTGATTAAGTCACTTAATTATAGTGTCGGGCAAACAAATGTCCACAGTGGAAGGTGAACAGGTGTGAAGAAACGCATCCGATGTTGTCAGTACTCGAGTTGTAAAAAAGAATCAGGGGGGATGGTGGATTTTATCATATGGGGACAGATAATGTGTGCTGATTACAAATAATAGCAGTGACCAAAACACCTGCAGAAATACTGCAGGAATGACATAGCCGCAGTTAAATCCAGCCGTCTGTAAGCTTTAAATATCCACTGGGCTTACATCAAATACATCAAAACACAACAATACAAAACACTTTTCTGAACTTATCAATATGACTCTGTCCTTCACAGGATAAGTAACATGGATCACTGCAAAAACTCACAATCTTAACAAGAATTTTTGTCTTATTTCTAGTTAAAATGTCTCATTTTTGTAAAAAAAATCTCATTACACTTAAAACAAGACTCATCACTGGAAAAAACAACAATTTTCACCTGTTTCAAGTAGATTTTCACTTAGAAAAATCTGCCAGTGGAACAAGATGTTTTTCTTGTAATAAGAAGATAAATCTTATAAAGATTATAAAGATTTTCCTACTTATTTCAAGTAAAAATTTACTTGAAACAGGTGAAAATTGTCAAATAAGTTATTTTTCTGGTGATGACTCTAAATGTTGAAATAGCAGTAAAACCACATTCATTGATGAAATGACATAAGGGATGGAAAGGGGGGATGGCAGTTTTACAGGGGGGATGATTTTGACCCTTTTTATTTCAGAGGGGGATGCCATCCCCCCTCATCCCCCCTCAACTCCAGTACTGCATGTTATCCTTGGTTGTTTTCAGCTGCATCTCCTATAAAAGATTCAGACAAAAGTCTGGATTCCATCCGGAGATGTTGCACATGTCCTGAGGGTTTACATTTGGACAGACATTTCTAGAACATTTTTAGAACATCTCAGCATTATTGCACTTTTTTTTCCTTGAGTAAATGCCTCCCCATCAAGTAGTGATTTTCTGAAAAAACCTAACAGCGAAGTATGAAGTGCCTACAAATGAAGCACTTCCTGAATAGAAATGTCACAGGTGCCGCATTCAGGCTGCTTTTATTCAGATATCTGCAATGACCTAGTTGAATTAAATGGTGTAATTATCGTGAATTGATTCATCTTGACAAGCAGAGATGCAGCTAATGACAGAGCATTATGGAGCCAAATCAAGGCCAAAAGTTTTGCTAATTTGAAAATAAAATTTGAACCTGAAAATTCTTTTTTACAGTTTCAATTTTATTTTTTTCAGTATCAAATCTTTTTTTCAGTTTCAAATCTTTTTTTTCAGTTTCACATCTTTTTTTTCAGTTTCACTTCTTTTTTTTTCAGAAAAAAAAATTGAAACTGAAAAAAGAAGTGAAACTGAAAAAAGAAGATGTGAAACTGAAAAAAAGATTTGAAACTGAAATAGAAAGATTTGAACCTGAAAAAAAGATCTGATACTGAAAAAAATAAAATTGAAACTGTAAAAAAGAATTTTCAGGTTCAAATTTTATTTTCAAATTAGCAAAACTTTTGGCCTTGATTTGGCTCCATAGAGCATCAGAAGTGTGAAACAAGTAAGTAAACTCCAAAAGTTTCTCCTTGCACTTCAGAGGAGGTTGATTGAGCACATGTTGCTTCTACAGCTTGTTTTATTCATAATTCTTGTTATCGAGCTGCGTGTGGCTCTACCTCCAATTTAATGGCAACGTTTAAGCGTTACATCACCGAGGATAAGTATCTTGACTTTGTTGATTAATCAGTCTGCAATTAAGTGAATCATTATAACTGCTGGTTTCTATTGGACCCAAAACATCAATCAAAGCTCTTCTCTAATTAAATGTTTTCTGGTGAAATGTGCTCTCTAAATGACTCCAGCACTTGGCCTTAGCTTTTATTATTGCAGAGACTTTTGAACTACCTGCACACTCCAGACATGACGGCGGCCACTAGTGACTGGTGTTAACAGGTTTTTAGTGGAAGTTGGACAAAATATAACATCACATCACCAGCAGGAAGTGCTGAAGCTGCCAATCTCTGTTCAAAGTGGGTTTGTTTGACCTGCCAAAAGTTATATATTGTTGAAGACGGACAAAAACAGTCGGATCTCTGCCATCCTGACATGGTGAATTTCTCCAGGTGCCTTTTCCGCACTTTCTCACAATTATCTTTCAGCCTCGCACTTTTTGTCCTCGTTGCATGAATACCTCCCAATCAAGCACTAATTTCGGGCATCATTAACATTTTATTCACAGAACTAACAGCTCTCTCTTGCAGGGGAGTGATTATATAGTTCATTTCAAAGCCGCTAAGCTTCTTTGACAAAAAAACACTCATTTACCTGGGATTCCAGGTCTGTCGCTTCCTTGACTTTGGTAATTTAGTTTATAAGCTCAAATCAGAACTGAAAAATTTAAAATAAGGGGTTTTTCCGACTCCTGGCAATGTAGTAATATCTACTGTTAAGGTCAAAATTGTTAGCCTTCAATGAGCTTTGTCACATTTCCCCAAAACACCATGGATTGCATTGTTTATAAACTGTTACATTGTAAAACATTCATTTGTTAAAGCCCCCATGTGGTTCACTTTTGAATATGAAATGACTAATTAAGTTATCTTTACATAAAGTACAGTGAAAATTGAGGTGGTCAATTTTATTAACCCGCAAGTGACTTTTTCCCTCAAACTTCACCTGAGCAATCAGTCCACACATGAACCCAGAGGCCTCGGTGAACAGAGCTTGTGCCACCGCACCACTTGATGAAGAGAGACCCCTCTTAAAGTCAGGTTAAGGAGTGATATCACCTCGCCCAAAGCTTAAGAAATCAGTCTGGAACTTAGACAGATGATGGTGGATGCTCTGAGGAGGGGATGCTAATGCTCTTACCCTCCCACTTGTAAGTCTGGAAAAGCTGTGGGAGACAAATTAAGTTGAAACCAAACCTGAATGCGGTCAAAACTTTAGGATTTGCAAACTTTGGAGAGAAAAATAGTGAGAGATGTTAACAAGTATGGGTGTCTATGAAGACAGTTGTTGGCAGACTGAGGTCGTCTAGACCAGGGGTCGGCAACCCAAAATGTTGAAAGAGCCATATTGGACCAAAACACAAAAAACAAATATGTCTGGAGACGCAAAAAATGAAAAGTATTTTATAAGCCTTAGAGTCTTCATTCTAAGTCTTATAAAATACTTTTCATTTGCATTTTCACATGCTGCATGTATCTAGTTATAACTGGGGGAAGATTATTTTTTTCATTATGCACTTCGAGAAAAAAGTCGAAATGTCGAGAAAAAAGTTGAAATGTTTAGAAAAAAGTCAAAATTTCAAGAAAAAGTAAAAATCTTTGAGAAAAAAGTCGAAATGTTGAGAAAAAAGTCGAAATGTCAAGGAAAAAGTCGAAATGTGAAGATTAATGTTGAAGTACAATCTCGAGAAAAAAGTCGAAATGCTGAGAAAAAAGTCGAAATGTCGAGAAAAAAGTTGAAATGTTTAGAAAAAAGTCAAAATTTCAAGAAAAAGTAAAAATCTTTGAGAAAAAAGTCGAAATGTTGAGAAAAAAGTTGAAATGTCAAGGAAATAGTCAAAATTTTGTGAAAAAGGTCGAAATGTTGAGAAAAAAGTCGAAATGTCGAGATTAAAAAGGAAGAAAAAAGTAAAAAAAAGGGAAAAAAGGTCAAACATTTTTGAAACAGCTCCAGGAGCCACTAGGGCGACGTTAAAGAGATGCTTTAGAGCTCTAGAGCCGCGGGTTGCCGACCCCTGGTCTAGACTTAATGTTTCATGGTAGTCTGTTTTAAGCTCCCTTTATCACTGTGGCCTTCTTGGTCTTCCAAAAAAATTCCACTGCCCACACGATGGCTGAACATAAGTTTTAAAAGTCTTCCCCTTTGAACTCTTTGTGCTCATAGATCCTGCTTTTATTTGGTGAACGAAGGGAGAACGAGAGGAGAGTGCATCCATCCATTATCCATACCAAAGACTGGTGTAGCCCAGGTTCTAAAATGACTTCCCTTTAATATAAAAATTGTCCCTGTAAAATAATTAATTTTAATTGTGAAGTAAACAATTCATTGAACTCACTAAAAATCGTTAAAACAATTCATTTTATTTTGAAATAAATAATTAATTCAAGTTGATTTACAGGACTGTCTCAGAAAATTAGAATATTGTAATAAAGTTTTTTATTTTCTGTAATGCAAAAATGTCATACATTCTGGATTCATTACAAAACAACTGAAATATTGCAAGCCTTTTATTATTTTAATAATGCTGATCATGGCTTACAGCTTAAGAAAACTCAAATATCCTATTTCAAAAAATTTGAATATTCTGGGAATCTTAATCTTAAGCTGTAAGCCATAATCAGCAATATTGAAATAATAAAAGGCTTGCAATATTTCAGTTGATTTGTAATGAATCCAGAATGTATGAGATTTTTGTTTTTTTAATTGCGTTACAGAAAATAAAGAACTTTATCACAATGTTGTAATTTTCTGAGACAGTCCTGTATATGCACCAAAAACGATTAAAAGTGGTTAAAAACGTGTTTAAAATGATGAAGGGCTCTGTAGAACGGGCTTTCCAACTAGCCAATCAGTGAGCCGAGGTGATCAGCCCCGTAATTCCTCTTCCTGTCACTACTTCTGGTTTGCGGACATTCTCACGCTCGCTGCCTCGTGTACGGTTGATACATTCCGAGATAGAATCTGTTGTCATCCACTAGAGCAGCGTGAGAGACGGGATGATTTTGCCCATCTGGCGAAGTGAAATGCGGTAAAGTGCATTCATGCCTTGACTCAGCGGTCAGGTTTTTGGTGACATCGTTAAAAAGTGGTTGCAACTACATCCAACCATCTTTTGGAACACTTTCGGCTGGGTGCGTGTGAGGTTTCCGATTCCCAGATCCAGAGACTGTTTCCAGATCCGAAGAAACATAGGGTCAATCCCAATACACCCCCTACTTTCTACCACTAGCCCTAAAAATGAGTAGGGCCCTTGTAATGTTCCCTAGGGATTGGGACACCACACTACGTCACTGTGTGGTTTACGTTCGGGTACGTAAGTGACTGCGTAGTTACGTTTGCACATACGTCACACCAAATTAGGAAGCCGAGAGCTAAAAGCTGTTTTAATTTCCGCTGTAGCGCTGTTAATATGCCACTTTATTAAGTTTTAATATTTTTTCAGGCGTAAAAGTAAACATTAAGATCCCCAACCTGGGCTCAGTTTATCCAAATTAGTGTCCGACCGATCAGCCTTTTTTTCGATTATTTCGATCACCGATTAGGGGAAATCAAAAAGACCGATAGCCGATATCAGCCGATACGATTATTACCCTTTTTTACCTTTTTGGGAGAAAACAAATTTCAATACAAGAATTAATTTAAATGAATGGTGAGCAATTTATTGCTTTAACTAGACATTCTTAATACAAAAAGAAAATACAGTATTTCAAATGATCACATTAGATGCAACCCCCCCCCCCATCCCTCTTCTTTACACCAGCATTCCTCCATAATGATAAATAAAAACAAAGCTGCATGGGAGAACTTAAATAAGAGGAATCTTCATACTGTAACTCAAACTGTGTAAAGTGTAAACAATAAGTCAAAGAACACCACAAGTCAAACCCTCAGGTTCATAATATTATTGTTTATTTATTTATTGTGGAGTAAATGTCCAAAAATGCATGTTCTGGTCCTGGTTTTACCAGGTTCTACCAGGTTTTACCAGGATGAGCTGCTCTGAGCAGCAGGGGCCCCTTAGAGCACCTTTATATTCAATTGTAGGTGCAGGGACTGCAATGTTTAATCCTCTCCTCCTTTACTTTGCATCACTTTCATTTATTGTTAGAAATATGACGCCATGTCGTCTTGTTTGACTTTGTTTTGATGATAGTGAATGATTTCATGTGGCCACATTTAAGCAACACTAGGTGACGTTTCTCAGCTGTGGAAGAGAAAAGCCTGAATTATGGTTCCTCGTTAAATCGACGCAGAACCTACGCCGTACCATACGGCGTAGCCTACGGCGTACGGTACGCGGCGACGCGCGCTTACGCCGTAGCTCTGTGTTGGTGTAACGCGGGACCATAAATCAGCCTAAAGGCTCGGCTGCGCGTGTCGCGCTGAGCAGCTCCTCTGCTCTCCGGAGCCGTGCGAGGAGAAAACATCCCCTCCTGTCTTTACTAAACCGATTTGCTTTGAAAAGAGTCGCGTAACAACCGCGCGGATGAGCTCATGGCGCAAACAGGCCAAGTTTGGAAAAGTTAAAGCGAGCGGCGGTGCCGGACAGCAGCGCCGACACCTGCAGCTGGTCGGGGGCCAATGATAATGCACACACGACAGCACGTGACTGACATGTGTAACAGGGAGGGTGCGCTTGTTTTATGTCTTAGAGAAGGAGAGACGAGACGAGAGAGCGAGAAAAGCCTGTAATTTAATGGAAAAAAAAAAAAGTATAATAAAAAAAAAAAATTCAGGCGTGGCGGCTATGATTTAGCAGTGGCGGGCCGCCACTGCTAAATCCTCAAAATTGTAAATATAAGATATGCACTTTATGCAGCCGATTTTCTTAAAAAAAAAAAAATTGAAATTATTTTTTTTCGATTTTTTTGGGGGGGGGCCGATATCGATTATTAATAAAATTATGAATATCGAATTCGATAATCGGCCACCGATTATCGGTCGCCCACTAATCCAAATAATGCCTGTTAAGAAATTTGCTCCGAAGTTTTCGGGGGATATCTAGAGCCGCTGGCTCGGGAGCTGATTTATGGTTCCGCGTTACACCAACGCAGAGCTTACGGCGTAGGTTCTGCATTGGTGTAACGCGGAACCATAAATCGGCCTTTATTCTGGCGAGATCTGAAGATACAACGCAACAACAGGCAAGCAAGTGATTAAGTACATTCACTGAGTGAATATTATGAAAGTAAAATATATATTTCTCGCTAGAAATGTAATCAAAACATATTTTTATGCAGAAACTAACTCAAAATATTGATTTTATTCAATAAAAATTAGAACTGTCCGCCATGTTTTTTTGTTTGATATCAGTCTGCAAATGATGACGTAAAGCATTCTGGGAAATTTTTCTGGCCCTCAGACGCGAAGTCAGAATCTGAAATCCCTCGCTGTGAAGGGCTAGATTGATACCCCCTAGCCCTCGTTATGTCCACTAGCCCTAGATGCAAAGAGGAGTTGGGACACCACTACCCTCACGGGAACGTGCAAAATTTAGGGATAGTGCTGAAAAGTAGGACTAGGGGGGATTGGGACTGGGCCTTAGTCCCAGTGTGAACTGGGTGGCGAGCCGCATCGAACTACTGGTATTGATCCCTAGGAGTAAAGGATTTCATGAATCCCCCTCTCTCTCGGACTGTGTGGTAGGACAAGCATCTACACCGATACACTGACATTGAGAGGAAAAAAAAGGCCCCAACGCTAACAGAGGGTTTTTGTTTGTTGTTTTTGCCGGCTTTATTGTTTTAGTTTATTTTCATTGAATGTTTTTTTTTGTAATAAATTGTTGTATTTTCATTGTGTTGTTAGTTTGTAGTAACAAGTGCCACAAAAGGAAAAAAAGAAGAAAAAAAAACAGCAAACTATTGTTTCCTTTGTTATTATTGGTAATCAAAAATAAGGGCTCTTTCAAACTTTAAGTCTTCTGTTATTGGTCCAGCTATTATTATTGATTATTACCTACCTGTGCTCTGTTATTATACCGTAACAAGGGTTACTCTTGACTCTGGCAAGATTTGAATCTGATTTACTTCCGGAGCATGCAAGGGATCAGATGTTTACAACAAGGCAGATCACAGAAAAGTGACAAACAAGACAATATACAGAAGTGTGAGTAATTAAAACATTAGAACTGATGTAACAGCAGATTCTGGCCAAACGTGCCCTTGCAGATGTGGAAAAAACGTCTCATGTCCTCCACAAGCTGGAGCCTCCAGCGATTAAGCCCACTTCTCAGTCAGGTCATGAATACTTGAATACATGAAAGTGACTTGTATAGAATATCAAACCACGTAATATCAAGTATTTTAAATTCTTCCATCATACATGCATGCTCCTTCCTACTCAAGGTCATGGTGGTCTGCTGGAACCAATCTGATCTGTCTTTTCGCAAAAGGTAAAGTACACCCAGGAGCCGTGTGCATTCACGCTCACTCCTATAGTCAATTTAGCACCACCCATCTGCTTAGCATGTATGATTTTAGACTTTGGAAGGAATCCGTAGTACTCAAGGAAAACCCACGGAATCACAGGGATAACAGGCCAGCTGGGATCTGTAACCAGGAAGTATTTGTATGCATCATGCACATGCTGCATACTAGGGATGGGCGGTATGGACTAAAAAAATGATCACGATAATTTCTGGCATTTATCCCGATAACGATAAAAATGACGATAAAAAAAATACCAATTCAACTCCACCTTTTTAACTATAAATCTATCACCACATTCAGGCTTTGGAGCCAAAACACTGCTCTAAAAGATACTAAATACTACTAAACTACACAAATGGGAATTTATCTTTCTTTCTTTCTTTCTTTCAGGCTCACATCTTTCTTTCTTGCTCATTTCCTTCCTTCCTTCCTTCCTTCCTTCCTTCCTTCCTTCCTTCCTTCCTTCCTTCCTTCCTTCCTTCCTTCCTTCCTTCCTTCCTTCTTTCCTTGTTTTCTCCCTTCCTTCCTTCCTTCCTTCTTTCCTTGTTTTCTTCCTTCCTTCCTTCCTTCCTTCCTTCCTTCCTTCCTTCCTTCCTTCCTTCCTTGTTTTCTCCCTTCCTTCCTTCCTTCCTTCCTTCCTTCTTTCCTTGTTTTCTCCCTTCCTTCCTTCCTTCCTTCCTTCCTTCCTTCTTTCCTTGTTTTCTCCCTTCCTTCCTTCCTTCCTTCCTTCCTTCCTTCCTTCCTTCCTTCCTTCCTTCCTTGTTTTCTCCCTTCCTTCCTTCTTTCCTTGTTTTCTCCCTTCCTTCCTTCTTTCCTTCTTTCCTTGCTTCCTTCCTCCCTTCCTTCCTTCCTTCCTTCCTTCCTTCCTTCCTTCCTTCCTTCCTTGTTTTCTCCCTTCCTTCCTTCTTTCCTTGTTTCCTTCCTTCCTTCCTTCCTTCCTTCCTTCCTTCCTTCCTTCCTTCCTTCCTTCCTTCCTTCCTTCCTTCACGTACGTTGTGCGTGGATTTAACGCAGAACCATAAATCAGCTTTACACAAAAACGTCATCAACGGGAAATTATCATTTTTACAGCGAGATGACAAATTCTTACCGTGGGGAATTGTTTTGACGGTAAATCGTGAACGGTAAAATATCGCCCATCCCTACTGCATACACGCTTTCCTCTACATACATATGAACCTCTACTGTGCCCAAGCTCGTCTCTTCCAACTGTGCCGGAGATCTGGTTCTGTGCCATGTTTGACTCTGAAACGGAGCCCTCACACCACACAGATAAAACACACTTAAAGTGGCATTCATGCGTGAGCACAGTACAGACCGTCTGGTGTGAGTGCACCCTAAACAACCTCACGTGCTTGCCACGTAAACGACTGGAGATAAATCTCTAAAGTCCCACAGGAGGAACAGATGGATTTGGCTTCTAATGACTCACAATGGCCCAACGACACCTCATAAACTAGAAACCCCCACCAGTCAGAACTGACATTTTTCACATAAGAGGTAAAAGATCTTCAAGCAAAGAAGAGAAGTGCATTGGTCTGCTACTCAAGTGTTTCGGGAGCTTGATCGAAGAGAAGAACTCTTGCTTGTTTCTTGCTTGTTCATGTGGGGATATTGCCAAAGTTGTTTTGAACTGCTGTTTTACTAGTTTTACACTGCAAAAAACTCAAAATCTTACCAGGAATATTTGTCTTATTTCTAGTTAAAATGTGTCATTTTTAGTCAAAAAATCTCATTACACTTAAAACAAGAGTCATTACCAGAAAATAACTTATTTGACAATTTTCACCTGTTTCAAGTAGATTTTCACTTGAAATAAGTAGAAAAATCTGGAGGCTGATGCACACCTAAAAAAACTTGAAAAACAGGTGTGTTGGAGTTGGTAGGAGTGAACAAAGGATAACAGGTGAAAATTGTTGTTTTTTTCCAGTGATGAGTCTTGTTTTAAGTGTAATGAGATTTTTTGACTAAAAATGAGACATTTTAACTAGAAATAAGACAAATATTCTCGTTTTTGCAGTCTACATGTTGACTTTCAGTCAGTGCTGGGTTAAATGTTGGCAAAAATCTACTGTTCAAGTTTTAGTACCAAAAAATGCCATGGTTTGTAAATCGTACAGTGTGTATAACTCTGTTACCTGAAAAATGCTGAACCAGAAAACGCATCACATAGTGTCATCTGAAAGTTTAAAGGCTTCTTGTCTCTTACAGTCTCCTGGAGCCGAGCTAGAGCAGATTAATGAACTGTTGTTCAGCAGTCAGCCCTTTTAACCTCCATAGTCCCTCACCTGCCATCATGTAACCTGCGTCCTGCTAGATGAAGGATGACAGAGCGGCAAATCCTCTCGCTCCTTCATCGGCTGACCACCTGGGCCACAATTCCTGCTGCCAGAGGAACTTTGAGGCGGAAGGGACAATTTCAAGTTACAATCTCTTTGAAATGAAAAAAAAAACTACAACAATTTGGATGTGGCATTCAAGAAGTTGCTGGGGTGGGGCTTTGCTTTCTCACTTTCCTGCGTTGTCACCATGGACTGTATAAAAAGTACACAGCAAACCCCCTGGTGTCCTGGTTCGGAATAGAATTACTGTGCTCTGTAAAGGTCGCGACACACCAGCCTGACGGCCGACCGTCGGCAGAAAAGCAGCCGGGCTGAAAGTCGGCTCTCTAACTCATGAAGTTGTCAAAAGTTGGTCAGAGAAAATACACACGAACGCACCGACCAGACGCCGACTAGAGCGTGCACACGGCGTAATACCACCCCATAACGGCAGGAGGCGCTAATATGTGATGTTGCACCAAAACTAAAAGAAAAAAAAAACACTGGGAAACGACGGATCGCTCTAGTCTCGAGTTCTGAACTGGGCTCGGTGTTTTCACGTCTGAAAGAAGACAAGGAGGATGGAAAATGAGATGGATAATAATGAAAATATAATACAATAAAACACAATCCAAATGTAACTTATTTTAACCTTAACTCTGATTCGCTAGTCAAGGGCTACCACTCCACCAATCAGATTGGTCATAACGGCCGATGGACAGTGGTTGATTCTACATATCAAATCGGCCAAAATGAGCGCCGACGGACGACTGCACGGGACACACAACCCGACTAGAGGCACCGCCATCGCCCGACGGCATCCGATGGCCAATTAACGGGTTGGTGTGTTCCGGCCTTAAGGTTGTTTTTTACAAATCTACGGTGGCCGACAAGGGCCAAACGCACTGCAACGACCTAATGCGTCTCAGTTAAGGAAAACGGCTTCAAGTACAGAAACGATTCAAATTCACAAACTCAAAACAAGGTACAAAAAGAGGAACGTGGTGCAAATGAAAAAACGTGTTGCAAAAAACAAAGACAAATGCAGCTGTTCGGTCTCTCTCTACATCCCGTGTGTCTGTCCATTGAGCTGTTACGCTGAGAGCGCCCCCTGCAGGTTTGGAGCACTTCCTGTTGTAGTGACCGGTTATGAAGCGTTTTTCTTTTGAAGATGTTTCTTGTTTTATATCGTTTTGTGCTTTGCATCGTTTCTCTATTTGCAGCGCGTTTGATGATGCTGCATTTGTCTTTGTTTTTTGCAGCACGTTTTTTCATTTGCACCACGTTCCTCTTTTTGTACCTCGTTTTGAGTTTGTGAATTTGAATCGTTTCTGTACTTGAAGCCGTTTTCCTTAACTGAGACGCATTAGGCCGTTGCAGTGTGTATGGCCCTTGTCGGCCACCGTACGAATCAGAATGTAACGGATGCCTGTGCTAAGCACCACGTAGGTAAAAAGATGACAGCCTGCCATTGGCTACAGCTTATCAATCAAGAGATCCCATCCCTAATTATTCATAAGTATGTGGATTTTTAAACTTTTACCTGACGAAGTGTATAAAAATTCACCCCCAGTTCAGTTGTCCAAATCCATTTTTGGAACCAGGTTGTAAATATGTTTATTTCTTCTGCAAAGAAAAACATGTTAACACGAGGGTCGATGGAGATGGACTTGTTTTGGAGCCATCCCTGGTGCCCGGTTGAGAAACTGCAATTTTCCTCAAACTGGATTTGCGTCACAAAAGCAAGGCCCATGTAGCCCCCTGGTTGTCATGGTTATGTTTAGAAAAATGTACCTAGTAAACAGTTACACACTTTGATATTCATGAACTGCAGTTCTCGTGATTGTATGCGGATGTCACCACGCACAAACTAACAGCCTACAAATATTATCTAGAGGTTTTTAAGCCATATTGTGACACTGCAACACTGTGCATGTCTACAAACACATCTAGTTTGAGTTCATCATTCAGCTCAGATACAGACGAACTTTCATACTCACTAAAATGCATGCATTCTTTTTTTTTTTTTTTTAAACAATTTAGAAAAACCGAGGTACTCAAGAAGATAGAAAAATATAAAAAGCCTTTATTAAATCATGACTTTATAAAAGTTTAAAAATGCCAACATGTTTCGGCCATGAAGGCCTTCTTCAAGGCAGATAACAGAGACAAAAGGGATCTCCTTCAAGCAGCAGCTCTTTAAACACAGGTAAACAGTCACATGATCAGCTCAGGTGGTATCAATTAACCTGGTAGGAGCAAACAGGCACATCAATCAGATGCAGAGCAGAACAAACAACCAATGAGCATAAGTAGTAAAGAAAGGCACAAACAGCAATATAAACAATAAAAATACAAAAGACAACCAAAAATCTAAAGTTCTTAAGAAGAAACTCAAAAAATATATTATAAAGTAATATTTTTTAAGTGGTTTTAAGGCAAAAGAAAATGTTTAAATGTTTTAAAGCAGAAAGATTGATTAAATTATAAAAATGATTAAATTACAAAAATGTTTTAAGGACATTTTCTAAAGTTTTTAATCATTTGAAAGTAGACAAAATGTTTCAAAATAACTTTTAAGTACAAAAATATTCTTTAAAAATCACTAACAATACCTATAGTTACACAAAAAAAGGAAAAAGAAGACCAAAAATATATAGAAGGACTAATTAATCAAACAAAAGATAGACAATATGTGATATTAAACGGGGAGCAGGGCCGCCGCAAGGGGTGTGCGAACCGTGCGACCGCACGGGGCCTCGCGCCCCAGGGGGCCTCGCGCTATGGGCCGTTTTTTTTTTTTTTTTTTTCAGAATTTATTTTTTTTTCAAATTTTTTTTCGTTTTTTCCCCTTATAAATATAAACAGTCACGTTCCATTACAGACCTAAATGTGTACTAGTCTGTGCATATCAATAAATATATGTGCAATGATGCGCGTGTCTGTTGTTCAATACAACTGATCAGACCAAGCGCAGACACAAGGTGCTCTGATCCAGACGGTGGAGTTGGAACAAACTGTCACACAATGTCGAGAGAACAAGACAGATTCAGGAAATTTCCATCAGAGGATGAAAAAAGAAAAAAAGTAAAGAAAATGGAAGAGTTTAATGCCTCTCTCAAAGGCTCGTTTGATAAATTTGTTACAAAAATCACCGATCCGACCAGGTCTCAAGCAGCCGCGGGGCCCCGCGTCGAGGCAAGACCAGATGACGATGAGGCAGGGGATGGTATCCAGTATTTTGCTAATTGGAGCAAAAATTGCTAAAATTGTGCATATAGACACCCGAACCGACCCGAAAAACCCAAAAATTTCGAGGGCCCCCCCAGCCTTTCCGCACAGGGCCTCGCAAATCTCCCAGGCGGCTCTGACGGGGAGCCCCAACACTTACAAAAAAGGCGAGAAGTCCAGTTCACCATTCAGACCTGGGTAATGGGTAGCTTTCAATGTATAATGCATAATTTTTTTTTTTGGCTGGTAAAAATGGAAACTTCCATTCATCAGTCACAATTTTGGGGAATTTGTCTTTAGTCTAATTTCAGGTACTCTGTTTTTCTAGGTGGTGTCCAACAGAGCTGACATGGCCATTGGTTCTCTCACTATTAATGAAGAGAGGTCAGAGGTCGTCGAGTTCTCCGTCCCGTTTGTGGAGACCGGCATCAGCGTCATGGTTTCTCGCAGCAATGGCACCGTATCGCCATCTGCTTTTCTTGGTAAGATGTGATTTTGAATTACCTTCTTTACAATTGCAGCCATGAATATTATTCTACGCTACAGTTTCTTATTTGCAGAACATAGAAAAATGTTGGAACCCCGGTTCACCAACTTGGACGCAAGATTTGCTCTTGTCAACAATTTAGAGTATGGAAAGATTGACCTAGGACTGAGTTAGCTTGCACATACCAGAGTGGGAGATTTGTATAACAAACAGAATGTTCCTGCTGGGAAGGGGAAGGTGAGTTGAGCAGCATTGGGCCGGATGAGTAGATCAACCAACACACGGGGGAACGGAACAGACACTGTACTTACCAATCATGACAGCACAGCGGGGGATGTGGTTGGCACTTCAGTCTGCATGACGATCCTGACGGGTTATTGGAACTTCTGCAGAATAATTAGTTAGTCCTGACTTTCATATAGTGTCAGCAGAAAGGCTGCAGTGTTTTAAGTTATTTTGTGACTGTTCCTTAAGTTCTGCCAGACTTGGAGCAGTACATTAAATTAACCCTTGTACTGTCTTTGGGTCAGAAATGACCTAATTCTCCTGTTCCTTCTTTCCTCCTGCTCTCTCCTTCCTTCTTCCCTTCCTTCCTTCTTCCCTTCCTCTTTTATTTCTTCCTTCCTTCCTTCCTTCCTTCCTTCCTTCCTTCCTTCCTTCCTTCCTTCTTTCCTCCTGGCTCTTTTCTTCCTTCTTCCCTTCCTCTTTTCTTTCTTCCTTCCCTCCTTCCTTCTTTCCTTCCTTCCTTCCTTCCTTCTGCTCTCTCCTTCCTTATTCCCTCCCTTCCTTCCTTCCTTCCTTCCTTCCTTCCTTCCTTCATTCCTTTATTCCTTCCTTCTGCTCTCTCCTTCCTTCTTCCCTTCCTTCCTTCCTTCCTTCCTTCCTTCCTTCCTTCCTTCCTTCCTTCCTTCCTTCCTTCTGCTCTCGTCCTTCCTTCTTCCCTTCCTCTTTTCTCCCTTACTCTTTCCTTCCTTCCTTCCTTCCTTCCTCCTTCCTTCCTTCCTTCCTTCCTTCCTTCCTTCCTTCCTTCCTTCCTTCCTTCCTTCCTTCCTTCCTTCCATCCCTCCTTCCTTCCTTCTTTTTTCCTTCCTTCCTTCTTGCCTCCTGCTCTCTCCTTCCTTCTTCCCTTCCTCTTTTCTCCCTTACTCTTTCCTTCCTTCCTTCCTTCCTTCCTTCCTTCCTTCCTTCCTTCCTTCCTTCCTTCCTTCCTTCCTTCCTTCCTTCCTTCCATCCCTCCTTCCTTCCTTCTTTTTTCCTTCCTTCCTTCTTGCCTCCTGCTCTCTCCTTCCTTCTTCCCTTCCACTTTTCTCCCTTCTTCCTTCCTTCCTTCCTTCCTTCATTCCTTCCTTATTTTCTCCCTTCCTTCCATCCTTCTTTTCTTCCTTCCTTCCTTCCTTCTTCTCTTCCTCCTTCCTTGACCCAAAGACAGCACAAGGGTTAAGGTAAATAAAACATTAGTATGTAGGTAGTTCCTACCCTCCCCCTCTCTCCAGGTCTCCCTACAAGAACACACCCAATCATGAGCTCTCTCAAGTCTTTTAAATAAACCACACTCTCATTCATACACGTGAAATCAAAAATTGTTTGAGAGAAATTGAAAAATGTAATAAAAGTAAACATTTGGTGACCCGACCTCTCATTCAGTGGTGAATGTCCAGCAGTGAACGCTTGTTGGTTTCACATGAAGCAAAACGTCCTTACAGTTGAGTTTCTAGTTGGGGTCTATGAAAGCATGTTCCAAAATTAAACTTGGAACTTGGTGCGCTATGCTACTGCATTGTTTTGTTTCTGGTCATGAAAATCAAAAAATAACCTATTCTGCATTTAGCAACTGGCATGTTTGAGCAACGTGAAGAGCTGGAGGAAAGCGGTATTGCAGGTTTGTGTCTCTTAAGTAAATGCAACCCTAAAAAACGCGAGAGGAGATATAGTTATTGCAAAAAAGACGTCAGATATTCTATGTCTGTCATATGTTCGTGTACTACTCACCACTTCCTGTATAGTTACAATGCAAATACTGCATCATTTTCTCAGTACCAACTCCTAGCATACATCCTGCCGCGAGTGCGTGCAGTTCGCCTTGAAAGCCAATGGTTATGTTGCTGCGCTGACATCACATTTTGCTGGTGCAGTTACTGATGCACGAGGTGTAATCAGCCCATTACTGAGCAGACAGGGCCATAATAGAGCCCATGCACTATTACTGCCACTTTCACCGCTATTACTGGGGTTGTTATGATGAGACGGGATTGCATTAACACGGCCTTCTCTAATTTGTCATACATGCACACTGAACTCCTGAACTCCCTTGTGTTTTATAAGATATATATATATATATATATATTAGTGCTGGCCAACAATTAAAATTTTTAATTTGTATAATTATCTATGCAATTAATCTCACAATCGTTTTTCTCTAAAATTTCAAGAAAAATTGAAAGAAAACTGTATGCTGAGATCTAGGTAAAAAAGGGAAAATATTTAGTAGCATCCACAGGCTTTTATTTAACAGAAAGTGCATCATCAATATTTGCAGCCTCTACTGGGGCAAAAAGTAACATTGTGTCCGTTCTTGGAATGAATGTCAGAATGTAGCCTGGAACCAAAAAACCGAAGGTCTCTGTGCCCCAGGGTGCAAGAGCATTTTGGATGTTTTAGACAGTACTTAGAGGTAGAACATAAGCAATAACAAGCAATATCAAGTCAGCAACAGTAGGCAATACAGCAGGAAAAAGAAATAACAGCTGGTCAGATCTAAGGAAAAAAAAAAAAGTCTGGGTCGTGTTTTGCGAATGATACCTGAGGCTCGAAGAACTTCTATGGTAGCTGAATACTTTACTACAGTGGACACAGATCACTTGAGATGTGTCCACTGTGCCATCTGGGAGAGTTTTAAAAGTAAAATGTCCATTTGCTAACCTGTTTTGCTCCATGTTTGTTGCATGGATGTATTAATAAAAACTGGATGGGGCATCGAAAATGGCCGCCCATTCATTTCAATACAATTTGCTCACTCAGCGCATACGCTGAAAAAATCTCTGACTTCCGGGTTTACTTCCGCGTTATCGGGCCCATAGAGCATGCGCAGTTGAGTCACCTCCCATGATGCTCTGGGGCCTCCCATCATGCCCCGGGGCAATGACGCGAATATTAATATAATATGTATTAATATAATATATGAATTAATGTAAATTATTACATGTATAGTATTACATATATTATTAATGTATTGATATAATATAATTAGATAATATTTATTAATATAATACATCCGTGGAATGCACGGACACGGCTGTGACGTCAGCCGTGACGTCACGCCCAGAAAGAGACTTTTCTTTGACTTTTCTGGCCGTTATAAAACATTTTTGACGGATATAAAGTCCACGACTTAAAAATGTAGAATACAAAGATTTGCTTTGTGATTGCTTGCTGATTGAAAGACAGACGAGTAAACGAATCACAAACCAGGTTTTTTCTCAATACTCCGCCTCCCAGTCATTGTGACGGTTTTTTCGGCAAAAATAATATTTTTTCCTGCGTTAAGAATTTTTGTGTCAATACGGCAAGGAATTAACTCGTTAATTTGGCCCACATAAATATATATTTTGAATATATATTAATATCTCTACAATATGATTACATCAAACAGATTCACAAGTTATAATTACATCAGCTGAGTAAACTAGAGTTAGATCCGGCAACCTAGTTGTTAGTGACTTGATATATAGAACACCGTGCAGACGAGTATCAACCTAATATCATTACTGCTGGGGTGGAAAATATCTCTAAATCCACTTTATAGCCAAACGTTTTGCTAGAAGAGAAGCATTTATGCTTTAACATGACAAAGAAAACATAAACAAAACATTTTTAGTACACAGAATTATAGTTTGGTTCCTTTGGACTCAATTTTGATTTCCAGGTGACGGAACGAACAGACAGAAGAAACTGCCTCTGGATGCCGTTGGACAGTTATAAAAACCAATCAGAGAAGCAAAACATGTGATATTTGAGTGACAACCAGGCCAGTATGAGCAAAGTAAAGAAAAGCAAGCAAGCATCTCATTTTAGCTCTTCCCTTTTGTAGAGTATACACAGTGAATCATTGTGCTCCACATGTTGACATATTGGTGTTTATCCAGGCTTTGAACCGGGACGGTGAAGGGCTGGGGCCGCGGGGGCAGCGGGGGCAGCGCGGGGTTCACGGTCATTTCCAGACACTCTTTGCCACATGAGGGAGCCGGGATCAATCCAGCGACCTATAAGTTGGAGGGAAACTGTACGAATGCTGTTACTATTCAGTACAATCTTTTTGATCATAGACGTTATTAGAAGTTCTGCAGTTCTTGGTTGTTTCTTAATAGTGGTTTTTAGACCAAAAGTCCCCCTCTTCTCTGTGATCGGTTATTTTATTTGCCATAACGATTTGGCATTCGATATCTACATTTAGGTCAATATTTATTTTGTGAGACTGGAGTCGACTACGACACTATTCCCCTGCATATTCAGTGGTTGCCAAAGGAGTAAATATCAAGCATGTTTGATTTTCATGATTTGAGAGAGAAGTGAATTAATTACATTTGGATTATTTGCACCAGTAATTGATTGTGTGAAGTTTTTTTTTTTTTTTTCAGGCCTAAAATATGCTAAGTTGTATCCTAAACTTAGGTGTTAAACTTAGTTATCATAAGTATCTCATTAGTATCATAAATATGTTTTTAATTGTAATGCATAATAAAGCACACGTACACTACAAAAACTCAAAATCTTAACAAGAATATTTGTCTTATTTCTAGTTGAAATGTCTAATTTTTAGTAAAAAAAAATCTCATTACACTTAAGACAAGAGTCAATCATAGAAAAAACAACAATTTTCACCTGTTTCAAGTAGATTTTCACTTAAAATAAGTAGAAAATCTGTTCTACTTATTTCAAGTAAAAATCTACTTGAAACAGGTGAAAATTGTCAAATAAAGTTATGTTTCTGGTAATGACTCTTGTTTTAAGTGTAATGAGATTTTTTGACTAAAAATGAGACATTTTAACTAGAAATAAGACAAATATTCCTGGTAAGATTTTGAGTTTTTGCAGTGCACCTCGGTTTTGTAGTGCAGTGGTGCACTTGGAGGTGAATTATGAGATTTTATTTGAACAACTCCAGAAACAGGATCTGGTGAGCAGCTTTTACTTGAATTTGATGTTGTAAGCCTTTAAAAGGGGGACAGTAATGTGCAACACCAGCCTTGAGATCTGGTATAATACAGTACCATGCACTGTAATTCTCGTTATGCAAGATGCCTTTACTTCTAACCAGTTTGTCTCCAGCACGAGAAGTTTAGCTACTGGATTTGTTTCTCAGAGCAAAGCTACCAACACACTCCCTACATGGGAATTTCTCTGCATTAAAAAACTGGCCTCGACTGAGGTAAGACCTCATACATTTACAAATCTGCTTAGATTAATTCCATACATGTCCAAAAAGAAGGACAAATTAAAGCTTGCACAGGGGAAAGAGAATAATGAAAACAGGAGAAGAGAGGATAAAGACTGTGTGTAATGGTAAGAGATGGGGTTATACACTAGGAATGGCCGATATTTTACCGTTCACGATGTACCGTCAAGAAAAGTTCCCCACGGTAAAAATGTGTCATTTCGCGGTAAAAACGATAAATTCCCGTTGATGACCTTTTTGTGTAAAACTGATTTATGGTTCTACGTAAAAAACGTATAGGAAGGAAGGAAGGAAGGAAGGAAGGAAGGAAGGAAGGAAGGAAGGAAGGAAGGAAGGAAGGAAGGAAGGAAGGAAGGAAGGAAGGAAGGAAGGGAGGGAGGGAGGGAGGGAGGGAGGGAGGGAGGGAGGGAGGGAGGGAGGGAGGGAGGGAGGGAGGGAGGGAGGGAGGGAGGGAGGGAGGGAGGAAGGAAGGAAGGAAGGAAGGAAGGAAGGAAGGAAGGAAGGAAGGAAGGAAGGAAGGAAGGAAGGAAGGAAGGAAGGAAGGAAGGAAGGAAGGAAGGAAGGAAGGAGGGAGGGAGGGAGGGAGGGAGGGAGGGAGGGGCCTGAAAGAAAGAAGGATAAATTCCCGTTGATGACGTGTTTGTGTAACAAACATGGCGGAAGACGGATCTGAGAGCGAGGAGTCATTCCAGTTTTGCAGTACAGGTGTAACTCATTTAATTGGTTTTTATTAATTAAATGTAATTGGTGTAGTTTAGTAGCATTTAGTATCTTTTAGAGCAGTGATTTGGCTCCAAAGACTGAATGTGGTGATAGATTTATAGTTACAAAGGTGGAGTTGAATTGGTATTTTTTCTATCATCATTTTTATCGTTATCGGGTAGGGGTGTAACGGTACATGTATTTGTATTGAACCGTTCGGTATAGCGTGTTCGGTCCGGAACGGAGGCGTACCGAACGAGTTTCCACACGGACATATTAAGTAGAGGACCGCACGTTGTGGAGCAGAGCGCTGCTGCAGTTGCGCTCACACCGAGAAAGTATTAAGATTAAAGAAAAAAGCACTAACTAATGAAGAACTAAAGAGCTAAGCACATAATTGTGACAAGTCCAGTGTTTCCCCTACCATTGTTTAGGCCTGGCGGGGCCTGGCGGGGCCTGGCCAGGCCTAAAAAAAACAAAACAATGATCATTTACGTTTATGAGCGCCTCTGCAGCGCTGTTCTACAACGTGAGTCAACCTGCTTCGTTGCCTAGTAAAGCCTGAATTATGGTTCGGCGTTAAATCGACGTAGAGCCTACGCCGTAGGGTACGCAGTGACGTGCACCGAACGGCCGCTCGCTGCGTACCCTACGCCGTAGGATCTGCGTTGGTGTAACGCGGCACCATAAATCAGCCTTAACGACGCGAGTACCGCTGCTGAGAGCGCGGGCATATTATTATACATTATGGGATGTATAGAGTTTGTAGCCAGCCAACTATGGCGCCGGCCAAAAAAGAAAAAATATGGCGGGCGACAGACAACATGATATAAAGAAATGTTTCTGCAGGTCCGTGTGTTTGTGTTTGCATGTGACGCTGCAGGGAAGCATGAAGGAAAAAACCGCCCGACGACACACCAGGCGTCCGCGGGGTCCTAGCGCCGGCACACGTAGAGCCAATGTTATTTTGTGTGTGTGTAATAAACAACTAGCACGTTTATATTTTGCATTTTGTTTTCTTACTGTACCGAAAATGAACCGAACCGTGACCTCCAAACCGAGGTACGTACCGAACCGAGATTTTTGTGTACCATTACACCCCTATTATCGGGATAAATGCCAGAAATTATCGTGGTACATTTTTTAGTCCAAACCGCCCATCCCCACACACACACACACACACACACACACACACACACACACACACACACACACACACACACACACACACACACACACACACACAGACACACACACACAGTCTTGTCCTGATTTAATATAAACCCAAACACAAAAGACTAAGAGAGAGGCCGCTTGAGTGGCTTTTATAGAGAGAACAATCAAGCCATTTCAGATGTTCCTCAGATGTTTTAATCTGCTCAGTGGCTGGTTGACATGCTTCTCCGTGTGTGTCTGAGTGTGTGTGAGACAGAGAGAGAGCGAGAGAGCGTCGCATAAGCCCGATGAGAGCATACCCTGTAGCAAAAAATGACTTGTTAACATAGAGCAGTGTCTCAGACGAATACATTTTAAATCCTCCATCTGTGCTCAACTCGTAGTGTGAATT
The DNA here is from genome assembly GCF_033807715.1 of Cololabis saira. Lineage (NCBI taxonomy): Eukaryota > Metazoa > Chordata > Actinopteri > Beloniformes > Belonidae > Cololabis > Cololabis saira. Next base: position 38,420,672 of record NC_084601.1, read on the forward strand.
CTGCACACATTCAGCTGCAGTATATAGTATGTGTGTGTGTGTCTTTAAACCGTGAAACAAAGACCTACACAAATCTCTACATTAATAAGTACTTTACACACACAGTTTTATATTATAGCACGGCCATTTACTTGGTCTATTTCTCTGTGAGAAAGCAGCCAAAAGGAGCATTCTCCTTTTTAATTATGTTATATTTAGCTGGAAGTTATTATTTTAATGGCTACTCACACCAGACCAAATCCTTCCAACCCACAAGCTGAGTCTGCACTTGTAGCTCATTGAGTGTTTCGGTCTTTAAGGTGCAACAATTTAAAGACAATTCCTTCCTTAAGGGGTCAATTTCTCTCCTCACAGACCTGATCTTTTCCGTTTACGCCTTAAGAAATCTAATTCATATTTTCACAGTGGCAGAAGTACATTTATCCATCTGTCAGTGGAGATTTAGGAGACAGTGTGCGACACATCATGGTTGGATAGCTGTGCCGCTCCCAAGGCCGTTTTATCTTAACCCTTGGACTGTCTTCGGGTCGAGGAAGGAGGAAGGAAGGAAGGAAGGAAGGAAGGAAGGAAGGAAGGAAGGAAGGAAGGAAGGAAGGAAGGAAGGAAGGAAGGAAGGAAGGAAGGAAGGAAGGAAGGAAGGAAGGAAGGAAGGAAGGAAGGAAGGAAGGAAGGAAGGAAGGAAGGAAGGAAGGAAGGAAGGAAGGAAGGGAGAAAACAAGGAAAGAAGGGAGGAAGGGAAGAAGGAAGGAAGAATGAAAAGAATGGAAGGGAAGGAAGGAAGGAAGGAAGGAAGGAAGGGAGAAAAGAGGAAGGGAAGAAGGAAGGAAGGAAGTAAGGAAGGAAGGAAGGAAGGGAGAAAACGAGGAAAGAAGGAAGGAAGTGAGAAAATGAGGAAAGAAGGAAGGAAGGGAAGAAGGAAGGAAGAATGAAAAGAATGGAAGGGAAGGAAGGAAGGAAGGGAGAAAAGAGGAAGGGAAGAAGGAAGGAAGGAAGGAAGGAAGGAAGGAAGGAAACGAGGAAAGAAGGAAGGGAGAAAACAAGGAAAGAAGGGAGGAAGGAAGGGAGAAAACAAGGAAAGAAGGGAGGAAGGGAAGAAGGAAGGAAGAATGAAAAGAATGGAAGGGAAGGAAGGAAGGAAGGAAGGAAGGAAGGAAGGAAGGAAGGAAGGGAGAAAAGAGGAAGGGAAGAAGGAAGGAAGGAAGGAAGGAAGGAATGAAGGAAGGAAGGGAGAAAACGAGGAAAGAAGGAAGGAAGTGAGAAAATGAGGAAAGAAGGAAGGAAGGGAAGAAGGAAGGAAGAATGAAAAGAATGGAAGGGAAGGAAGGAAGGAAGGGAGAAAAGAGGAAGGGAAGAAGGAAGGAAGGAAGGAAGGACGGAAGGAAGGACGGAAGGAAGGAAGGGAGAAAATGAGGAAAGAAGGAAGGAAGGGAGGAAGGGAAGAAGGAAGGAAGAATGAAAAGGAAGGAAGGAAGGAGCAAATAAGGAAAGAAGGGAGAAGGAAGGAAGAAAGGAAGGGGGAAGGAAGAAAGGAATGAAGGGAGAAGGAAGGGAGAAAACAAGGAAAGAAGGAAGGAAGGAAGGGAGAAAAGAGGAAGGGAAGAAGGAAGGAAGGGAGAAAAGAGGAAGGGAAGAAGGAAGGAAGGGAGAAAAGAGGAAGGGAAGAAGGAAGGAGAATTAGGTCATTTTGACCCAAAGACAGTACACGGGTTAAGAAATCTAACTCATATTTTCACAGTGGCAGAAGTACATTTATCCATCTGTCAGTGGAGATTTAGGAGACAGTGTGCGACACATCATGGTTGGATAGCTGTGCCGCTCCCAAGGCCGTTTTATCTCCAATCTTCAGAGCTGGAGTGCAAGCGGCGACTCTGCGCGGCCGAGGTTGGAGGTGGTGGAGTCGGGGGCTGGGGAAATCTTCCCGTATGAGGATAATATGCTGAGGGGAAAAAATGGATGAAAGGGCATGAAAAGTCAAAGAGAATAGAAGGCAAACAGAAAATGGATAAAGGCCAATAATGGAGCAATTTATCAAGCGAGAAAAACCAAACAAGTGCAGGTATGGAGGAGGTGGGACCTTTGTTGTTTTTGATGGAGCTCCAGCTGATGGAGGGGGAGGGGGAGACGGTTAATCAAGGAAGTGATTAAGAAACCAACAGAGAACCAGGCAGTTTCAAACAATTTAATTAGATGCATATTAGGCATCAAAAGTGAAGGAAACAGGGCAGGAACAGGGAATTATTTCTAATAGCTTTGAAGAAAATGTGCTACAAATTGCCCGTGTACTGCCACTTCTGTCATAAACCAGGTGGATATTATCTCATTTTGCCTTGGAGAAAATGCTCATTTGTTTTAGTAAAAGGTAGTCTGCAAATTTGTACTTTACATTTTTTTTTTGCCCTGACATGCTGGCTTTGATGTAAATTAGACCTGCTGAGAAAATGTTTAAAAAACAAATCTGGAACTTTAGGGCCTTCTTTATCTGAAAATTAGTTTCCAGTTATTGCAGAATACAAAACACAAATTATAAAAGATGTGCTGGTATTGTGGCAAATCTTGGCTGTACAATTCTGTTATCATCTTAAAATAAATCACTAAAGACATTTAAATGAATAAAATCAACATTGTCTATACATATCAGTAGGTAGATTTCTACAACATTCAGCTGAGTTTGATTTTATCTCATTGAAATCTAAGTCAAATTCAGATGAAAGAGACTAATGTCTTGCCACCTTTTGGTGTTGTATGCGTCAGACGTGGCTCAAAGGTCAAGAACTTGTGTAGTATGGGCCAGATGTGCCCCGGACATGGTTTACCATATTTATATAGAAATGTTGGAAGGACCATCTGTTCACAACCCCCCCAAAAAAAAAATAAAAAAATGGAGATTTGGCCCATTTTTGTTGGCCCTCCAACAGGGCTGACCCGTCCTGAGCCCCTTCATGTCTCCATTACACTGTAGCGCCACACTAGCACCATTGGCCGAACAAATAACACAGCTGACCTCGTGGTGGCAGTAATGCACAGTTTTTGCAGTGTTATGTGTTTTAAACCTGCGTGCTCGTTGATGTGAGAAAGAAGACACTTAGTGAGAAATTAAAGTTTCTCTTATTGGAGATTCAAAGTAAATCTACACACAGACCTTTTCTGTTCGGCAGACAACCTGTGAGAAAAGGCTTCATAAAAGAATGTGCATCATAGTTTTCTACTGACAAAAATGCAAATATTAGATAAATGATTACAATATAACTGGCTAAACTGATGAGGAGGAACCGTTGTTTAGACTTAGGGAGCTTTCACACCTGTCCCGTTTGGAGCAGTTGTTCCGGAACAGGGATCGTTTCCCCCTAAAGATCGGTTAGTTTGGTACATGTGAACACAGCAACCACGCTCCAATGCGGGACAAAACAAGCAAGCCGAGATCGCCTAGGAGAGGTGGTCTCGGCTCGCTTCCATTCCAGACCTGGAGCGGTTCATTTTCTTTATTTGGAGTGAGAACATAATCTACACAGCAACCGACAACTGACAACGGCGCAGCTTCCACCCCCTTCTCTCCGTGCTGAGATGTTGTCACAGCGCGGTACGGTGAAATTAAAAAATGTTCAATTTGGGCAGGCGGCCTCTCGCCCGCAGAGCGGTCCGTTCTTGCACCGGTAGCACATAAATGAATGGGATCGGCGGCGGCGGTCTGCGCTTTGCACCCTCTCTGTGAAAGGGGCTTGTTGTTTGTCCCGGGGTACGGAAGAGGAAACTCCTTCCGCGTTCATTTCTGACCAATGAGAGAACAGTTGGTTCATGGCATTTGTTAAGAGCTTTGAACCGCTACAGACGCTTGCCTTGTGAACACAAACGCCACAAACAAGAAACAACTGTATCGATTTAGCCCCTGAATCGGAACAAAACAAACGGGCCAAAGGTCTGAAAGCACCGTTAGCCTTCCCTTCGTTGGAGCCTTGATTGGTCCCAATTAGGGTTGCAAAATTCTGGGAATTTTCAAAGTTGGAAACTTTCCATGGGAATTAACGGGAATATATGGGAATTAACGGGAATATATGGCAATTAACGGGAATAAATAAGAAATTTACAGAATTGAAGGTTGGCCCTTAACAGGGAACTTAAATATAGTTGGGGGAAATATATTGTAGCATAGTCTTGGCTAAAACAACCAGATTTAATGCAAGTACACTCCTCAATCACATGCACACAGCACATTGCTTACTGCAGGGCTATTGAGGCCACGCCCCCTACATGCACTGTGCATTCCTCCATCACATGCACAGGTGATTTCTTGAAGCCTGGAGGCCACACATTTGAGCTCAAAGCACAAGACTATTGAAGCCACACATTTGAGCCCACGGACTATATAAAGTCAAGTAAGTTTTGATAATATTATGGGGTAAATATATTTGATCTATAATGGTATTAATTAACTTGCAAATATTAAATAAAAATGTATTGTGCTAATGTTTGGATATGATACAGTTTCTTTAAATTACCCCCAGTTTCCAGTTAATTCCTATAAATTCCCATAAATTCCCAATAATTCCCATAAATTCCCATAATTCCCATAATTCCCATGGAAAGTTTCCAATTTGGAATATTTCCAAAATTCCCCAGCTTAACTTCCCATGGAAAGTTTCCGGAAAGTTTCCGGAAATTTACCGGAAATTTTCCACCCCTTTGCAACCCTAGTCCCAATCACTCGGCTCTCTTCGTCTTCTTTTACCACAAACATCGGGGATTTGGCCTTGTACTCAGGTAACCACTGTTGGCTGTCTCCTCTCCATCGCTGTTTGCTTGAGATACTTCAAGTGATTAACTAAGAGCTAAACTATGTAAACATGTGTAAGAGTGTGAGCCAGGTCACAAGTCACCAATGAGGTTTGTGCAATTTTTCATCTATTCCCAGGCCAAAATAAATGTATTCCTAACAGCTTTTTGCAAACGGCCAGCAGTATAAACAGGGATGCTACTTGCGTTTTGTTTGCTTTGTCAACATACGCTGCAGTGGAAGCGATTGAGATTTTGCGGTGCCGTTTTTGGTAATGGAGACATGCGTCAACGATCTGGCCCCGAAAGAATCTACCCTGAACTTCCATCGGGTACCAGGATCTTTGTCAGGGCTAATGCAAAACACGAATATACAAATGTACTATTATATCTCTTAATGTTTAAAGAGTCACATTGTCAGTTGTTTGTGCATTACAACATTGATGTTTATCTCTTTATTTTCCAAATTATCAGGAAGAATTGCAGTTTAATCAATCTGCTAACGGCTTGGTAAGCGGAGCAAATGAGAAAAAAAGACAACAGTCTTGTAACAGACACAAAGCATGGGGAAAAGCACTGGAGGTAATTTAGTGTCTCCACGGATCATTTGTGTGATTTAAACCAAGCTTTAACTGTGAAAGGTTAATGGTTGCACCAAACCTCTTGTCAATTCCTGTTAACTCTTACCTAATACTCCCTCGTGAAGAACTCTCTCAGGTCAGCCAGCAGCACTGCCGCTCCGTTCTTATCTCTCTGTCCTCTGAGTAGACGTCCTCCTTCTTTTTATCTGCCAATAAAGCTCGCCAGCAAGCATCCGTGTGTTGTGCATGCGTAAAGACGGCCATTGTGTTTGGTACACTGTTCACGCTTCTTACAGGGTCAGTTTATGATCTATACGAATGGATTATACACAGAAAGACACTGCATTGGTACAAATGACACAATGAGAAGTGTGGATCCTTCATCCAGGGGGAGTGACGGATTACCGACAGTCGTAAAATAATTGAAGTTGACTTATTTTATTCTACCTTCAATCAGGGAAACTGTAGAAAGATCCGTCTCATATTTAATTTACAGGTCAGCTGTGAAAGCGTGCCCTGCTACAATGACTGAAGAATACTTCAGAAGCAAATGGACAAAAAAATCTGACAATCTGACAAAAATCAGGAGGTTTAGAGGCCAAACCGACATCACACACCTATGGAGAAAAAAAAGTTGCTTGTTGCACGTTGGGCTTAAATATATATCACCAAATTAGATGAACCGAGTTTGATTTCATTTGTTTATTTGGAAGGGACAGATACAGAAAACATAGACGGACATAAATGGCTATCTGATGCCTGTATCATAGCGTTTATAGCGAATGCTAATTTGCAACACTCGTCCCTAACAGGACTCACATCACAATTAAAAGACAGGAGTTAGAAAAGTACACATACTTGACATGCCCTTACAAACATTAAAAACATACACAATACAAAACATTAAAAACATACACAATACAAAACATTAAAAACATACAAAATTACACACATAATAAGAGCTAGCTTTGCTTATCTAGGCCTATCTGCACACACATCTCTACTGCTATAATTATTAGGCCTGTGTTGAAAAAATGGATTTTCCGATTCTAAATCGATTCTCATATTAATTTCTAAAAATCAATTCTTATGTCTAAAGATCGATTTATTTATTTTTTTCATCATTTTCGCCAGGTGAACTTTAATCCCAGTATTTGGACACAGTTTGTCATGACACTTCTGAAAAAGGCCAGGTGCTTCATGGCAATATGTGTGCGTGGTGACAGAATAAATTAGATAAGCTAAAACGATTTGTTTACTGCATGAACTGTTGCAATTTATTCTTTTTTGCAGTTTAAATGGATATTGAAAAGCCTGTTTGAGTTATTTATTTCTTAGTTATTTCACAATAATTTTTGTGAAATTATTATTTCACTAGTTATTTTACAGTCATATAATTCAGGCAACAGCTCAAAAAAACATTTTAAATAACACTAAGCCAAATCAATATTGAATCGGATCGAATCGAATCATGATAATCGATTCTGAATATTAAGAATCGGAATCGAATCGATTCTTGACATTTGAATCGATACCCAGCCCTAATAATTATAATTATACTATAAACTTATAATTTTATAAGGTTTAATTCATGAATAAGTCCCCTCACCGACACCACCACCACCTACCCCCTCTCACTTCCATCACCCAGCTCAACAACCCCACCAATCCACCATTTCTTTTCATATCTTGATTAAAAATATCAAAATTGAAATAAATCACCATGAGTCCCTCTTTAAAACACTTTTTTTATAGTATGCACAAACTGTGAAGTTTGAATAAAAATTAACGCTCAAAACTACAAGGGGAATATAGAGAGGTGCGTACGTGTGTGATGGTCGTCTACAGACCTGTCAGTCATTCTGGCAATTTAGAGGTGAAAGTTTTTATACTCTTAAAGTGAGGGGGAGCGCGCCCAGGCCACGCTTGAGAACTTCCTCAGTTTAGAGTTTCTGTCAAGTCAACTGTGACTGATTGATAAGCTACAATCATGTGAAGGAGGAAGTGCACTTTTCTTCAATTTTTCAGGTTTGATGTATCAGGACATAAGCTACATGTCAACATCTACAGGTGTCAGTTAGCATGTTAAAGGTTAAAGATAGTAACAGTACCATTAAAAAAACAAACAACTGAATGTACTGTACATGACTTGTTTGAAAGAGTTGCCACACTGCAAAAACTCAAAATCTTACCAGGAATATTTGTCTTATTTCTAGTTAAAATGTATCATTTTTAGTCAAAAAATCTCATTACACTAAAAACAAGAGTCATTACCAGAAAAATAACTTATTTGACAATTTTCACCAGTTTCAGGTAAATTTTCTTCTCATTACAAGCAAAAAAATCTTGTCACTGGCAGATTTTTCTACTTATTTTAAGTGAAAATCTGAAACAGGTGAAAATTGTTGTTTTTTCTAGTGATGAGTCTTGTTTTAACTGTGATGAGATTTTTTTTGACTAAAAATGAAACATTTTACCTAAAAATAAGACAAATATTTTTGAGTTTTTGCAGTGCAGGAAAAGGTATGTTTTTTTTTTTATTAAATCTAATATATAAATACCTTTCTTGCATAGTTGCATGTAAAGGCCTGCAGCCACAGACTGTGGGCACCTTGCAGGGGTTGAGTCAAACATAAAAAGTTGTTTTATGTCATCGGCCCAGCAGCTAAAGCTTGACCCAAATCTTCTCTTGCAGGGGGATATTGATCCCATCCATACCAGAAAATCTGCAACAGAGAGACTGAAACAGAAAGTAATGAAGCTTGGTTCAGCAGATCAGCCTGGTTTAAATGCTGTGGCAGAAGCTGAGCAGAGCTGTGCACAAAGGAAAAGTCTACCAAGTTCAATGATCTGAAGCAATGCTGCATAGAATAATTAACCCACATTTTCTCAATGTAGACACTGATTATTATGGACGAGTATTAGGGCCACTCAGAAATAATACAATTGTGAGATTAAAGTCACAATTTTGACTTTAATCTCACAGTTCTGAGATTAAAGTCACAATTCTGACTTTTTTGTCAGAATTGTATTTTTTTTTCTTCAGTGACCCTAATAGTCTTCCATAGATAATGTCATACATTAAACTTGTTTCCATTCAATAATGTGTCCAGTTTTGTTATGCTGTTATTTTAAAAGAAAAGGCCTAACCTTGGAAAACTGGGATCAAAACATGTTAGTGAGATAAATCTGTAGGAGCTCTTGTCACACCTGAGCTGATGTGAGTCACCAGGAACTTAATCAGGATAATGAAGCGATCAAAATGCAGTCTTGCTTCTCAAACTCCTCTCTCCCTGAACAATTTGTTTTTTCCTTAGATGTTGGGATACATTTAAAAATGTTCAACGGTTTGATTTAAATGAAGTATGTAACGCATTGGGATTACGAGGGAAGGTTTAAGGTTCACCTTCCAATCAAGAAAATCTGTAACCCAACACATGATTGTAATGAAGGGGTTGATAAAGGTCACACTGTCCTTCCTTTCAGCCAAATCAATGCTGTTTTACTAATATTTGAAGTCGGACAATTGCTCAGATCTTTTCAATACTCCCATACTACTTAAAACATATTCATATTTGAAATTAGTATTTGTTTTCTATAAAAGTGTCAATGCATATGTTTCCCTTCTAAGTTTCTTTAGTTTAGGATTTAAAACACCACATCTTCTTCACGCAGCAGAAGGATCAGAGAAATCAGAGAAAGGTGTTGAATTGAGGTGGGAGATCAGATAGTACCTGTGATTTTGGTGAGGAGAAAAATGCTGAAGTCCACAAGGACTTGAAATCTTAAATCAAATTAACTACCAATTCTTTAACTACCAACTCTTTCACTACCAACTCTGTCACTACCAACTCTTTATCTACCAACTATTTATCTACCAACTCTTTAACTACCAACGCTTTCACTACCAACTCTTTATCTACCAACTCTTTCACTCCCAACCCTTTAACTACCAACTCTTTCACTACCAACTCTTTATCTACCAACTCTTTAACTACCAACTCTTTAACTACCAACTCTTTCACTACCAACTCTTTCACTACCAACTCTTTATCTACCAACTCTTTAACTACCAACTCTTTATCTACCAACTCTTTAACTACCAACGCTTTAACTACCAACTCTTTCACTACCAACTCTTTATCTACCAACTCTTTCACTACCAACTCTTTCACTACCAACCCTTTAACTACCAACTCTTTCACTACCAACTCTTTCACTACCAACTCTTTATCTACCAACTCTTTAACTACCAACTCTTTATCTACCAACTCTTTATCTACCAACTATTTCACTACCAACTATTTCACTACCAACTCTTTCACTACCAACTCTTTCACTACCAACGCTTTAACTACCAACTCTTTCACTACCAACTCTTTCACTACCAACTCTTTCACTACCAACTCTTTAACTACCAACGCTTTAACTACCAACTCTTTCACTACCAACACTTTAACTACCAACGCTTTAACTACCAACTCTTTCACTACTAACTCTTTATCTACCAACTCTTTAACTACCAACGCTTTAACTACCAACGCTTTAACTACTAACTCTTGCACTACCAACTCTTGCACTACCAACTCTTTATCTACCAACTCTTTAACTACCAACTCTTTCACTACCAACTCTTTATCTACCAACTCTTTCACTACCAACTCTTTCACTACCAACTCTTTCACTACCAACTCTTTATCTACCAACTCTTTATCTACCAACTCTTTCACTACTAACTCTTTATCTACCAACTCTTTCACTACCAACTCTTTCACTACCAACTCTTTATCTACCAACTCTTTCACTACCAACTCTTTATCTACCAACTCTTTAACTACCAACTCTTTATCTACCAACTCTTTCACTACCAACTCTTGCACTACCAACTCTTGCACTACCAACTCTTTATCTACCAACTCTTTAACTACCAACTCTTTCACTACCAACTCTTTCACTACTAACTCTTTATCTACCAACTCTTTATCTACCAACTCTTTATCTACCAACTCTTTAACTACCAACGCTTTCACTACCAACGCTTTCACTACCAACTCTTTCACTACCAACTCTTTCACTACCAACTCTTTATCTACCAACTCTTTAACTACCAACTCTTTAACTACTAACTCTTTATCTACCAACTCTTTAACTACCAACGCTTTCACTACCAACTCTTTCACTACCAACTCTTTCACTACCAACTCTTTCACTACCAACTCTTTATCTACCAACTCTTTCACTACCAACTCTTTCACTACCAACCCTTTAACTACCAACCCTTTAACTACCAACTCTTTCACTACCAACTCTTTATCTACCAACTCTTTATCTACCAACTCTTTAACTACCAACTCTTTCACTACCAACTCTTTCACTACCAACTCTTTATCTACCAACTCTTTATCTACCAACTCTTTCACTACCAACTCTTTCACTACCAACTCTTTCACTACCAACTCTTTCACTACCAACTCTTTAACTACCAACGCTTTAACTACCAGCTCTTTATCTACCAACTTTTTAACTACCAATGCTTTAACTACCAACTCTTTCACTACCAACTTTTCAATACTCCCATACTACTTAAAACATATTCATATTTGAAATCAGTATTTGTTTTCTATAAAAGTGTCAATGCATATGTTTCCTTTCTAAGATTATTTAGTTTAGGATTTAAAACCCCACATCTTCTTCACGCAGCAGAAAGATCAGAGACATCAGAGAAAGGTGTTGAATTGAGCTGGGAGATCAGACAGTACCTGTGATTTTGGTGAGGAGAAAAACGCTGAAGTCCACAAGGACTTGAAATCCAGAGATTTCTCCTTCAGTCGCACCTCAGAATAATTTCTACTAATCCGACTGATATTGTCTTTTCCTGCTGGAGGGTTTGGCTCTGGTTGCAATTAGCATGAAAGCCCCATCAATTACACGCGCCTGCTGCTGAGGTGAACCGTGCAGCTCGGTGATGTGTGTGTGTGTGTGTGTCCACGGAGATGGCAGCTAAAAACAAGGGAGGTGGATGTTAGGAGATGTTTTGGTAATGAAAAATGCGTGTCTCTTGATGAAAATAGGTTTCTCAATTGCTAATGACTCCACGGGTAATAGACCGCTCAATTGGTTTTCTTCACTTTTCATTTAGATCACGTGTCACTGGGGTGTTAGACTATTTCTTGCTGAGTTAGCATCAAATAGGAACTGCAAGACGAGTTAAATCTATCTACTTTTGCAAAAAAAAATATTATATACTAGCACCTGCAGCTAACTATGAATTATAGATATAAATACCTCACTTTTATTGAGGTCTGGCCGACACACGTGCTCACGGGGCAATGAAAGAAATCCTTTGGTTGTTCCTATGGTGACTTTACACACTTAGCTCCTTTACTTAGCCTTGCTTTGTCTATTAGCCAACCACTAAGATTGTTGAAATAAATTGTTTACTTTGAGTTTCTGCCACCCAGTGCATAGATGCCGTCATGACACCAGTAATGAGTTGCAACGAGATTTATTGTTGGACACGTGGTTCATTATTTCGTACATTTGTAAAACAGTACAGAACAGTATTGCATGTATATATTTTTATTTATGTGTATGTTTTCGCAGATCAGTCGTTGGCTGGCCTTGCATTTCAACATGACAGGGCTGATCTTGTAGCTTTGGGGCTCTCTGGTGGCGACGGTTTGCCCTATTTCGCCTGTGTAGTCCTCATACAGCGAGAAATGTCTCTGGATACTTGCATTTTCTATATTTGCTTTCAGTTGTGCATATAGTTTTATGTGTCAGTATTATTTTACAGATGTTGTCAGCTATACTACAGCTGAAGTAAAGCTATAAAGCCTTCTTGAACCTCCTTTCTTGTGAGTCATTACTTGACTTTACCGTTACACATATGGAGGTAGATTTGTGTCTAAATTATTCAATCAAAACAAAGATTGCTTCAATCAAAAAATATATTTTCAATTAAAAAAAAATCACATAAATCAATAAAAATGATTTCAATCAAAGAAAAATAATTTCAAAATATTTCAGACTCAAAAAAATGCATTTGAAAACTTTTTTTTTTTTTTTTTTTTTTTTTTAACCTTGTCTGCACACATATTATTGATTGATACCATGACGGTAGAAACCAAAAGTGTATATATGTGCATTATTACTATATTTAATATATATATACATATATATACGCACACATATGCGTACACATACATAAATATACACATACAAACCCAGTGTTTTTTTTTTTTTTGGGGGGGGGGGGGGGGGACGAGACGACGACATCCACTGCCAATCCAGGATGCAGGAACACACGGAGACACACGTCAAGCACTGGAAATCTGCAACAAAAAACCACAAACAAAACACGAAACCGGCACGGAGCCGACCAAAACACGAACAGCAATCGACCCAAATCTTGAGATCTGATCGCAGTCTGAGCTAAGCTACCGCTACCGCTACCTAACCCCAATATTAAGTTAACCCTTGTACTGTCTTCGGGCCAAAATGACCTAATTCTCCTGTTCCTTCTTTCCTCCTGCTCTCTCCTTCCTTCTTCCATTCCTCTTTTCTTCCTTCCTTCCTTCTTTCCTTGTTTTCTCCCTTCCATCCTTCCTTCCTTTCTTCCTTCTTTTTTCCCTTCCTTCCTTCTTCCCTTCCTCTTTTCTCCCTTCCTTCCTTATTTCCTTGTTTCCTTCCTTCCTTCCCTCTTTTTTCCCTTCCTTCCTTCTTTCCTCCTGCTTTCTCCTTCCTTCTTCCCTTCCTCTTTTCTTCCTTCCTTCCTTCTTTCCTTGTTTCCTTCCTTCCTTCTTTCCTCCTGCTTTCTCCTTCCTTCTTCCCTTCCTCTTTTCTCCCTTCCTTCCTTCTATCCTTGTTTTCTCCCTTCCTTCCTTCCATCGTTCCTTCCTTCCTTCCTTCCTACCTTCCTTCCTTCCATCGTTCGTTCCTTCCTTCGTCCCTTCATTCATTCCTTCCTTCTTTTTTCCCTTCCTTCCTTCTTCCCTTCCTCTTTTCTTCCTTTCCTTCCTTCCTTCCTTCCTCCTTTTTTCCCTCCCTTCCTTCCTTCTTTCCTCCTGCTTTCTCCTTCCTTCTTCCCTTCCTCTTTTTCTTCATTCATTCATTCATTCATTCCTTCTTTTCTCCCTTCCTTCCTTCTTTCTTCCTTCTTTTCATTCTTCCTTCCTTCCTTCTTTCCTCCCTTCTTCTCTTCCTCCTTCCTTGACTCGAAGAAAGCACAAGGGTTAAGTTAGTTAGTTAAGTTAAGAATCATTATTGTCATTCCCCAAAGTCCCCAAGACAATTCCCACATACATACTTTCATAGGGAGGTCTGTAACACGCCTGGAAGGCTCACAGAGTTTTACGGCTCAATTGAAACATTTCTGCAAAGAAGAGTGAGGCACAATTCCTCCACAGCGACGTGAAAGACAATTATCACAGACGCTTCATCGCAGAAGTTGCTACCAAGGGTGGCACAAGCAGTTACTAGCTTCAGGGTGTTATTACTTTCAGGCCAGGTTGGTTTAGAAAGCGTTTAGTTGTTTTACTGATCAAACATTATGAGCAAACTCACTTTTCCCAGTTGCCCTTTTCCTCATGTACTTGTCTTTCAGGTGTGCACTGGATTGCATAATAGATGCACATAATATTTCCACTAGGAGTGCATTCAGTGGTACCGTTGTAATGTGCAGGAAGAGAATGGAAACCTTGAACAGAGACTTTCTGGTTGCTAAATGTTCTCGATAGAAAACTTAATATTAATAGACTTCATTTAAAGACCTTTAGTGTAGAATGCTAAACTTAAATGACATCTCTTTAACCCTTGTACTGTCTTTGGGTCAAAATGACCTAATTATCCTGTTCCTCCTTTCCTCCTGCTCTCTCCTTCCTTCTCCCTTCCTTCTTTACTCCTTTCCTTCTTTCTGTTATCCCTTCCTTCCTTCTTTCCTCCCTTCCTTCCTTCTTTCCTCTCTTCTTTCCTTCCTTCCTTCCTTCTTTTCTCCCCTTGTACATTCTTTCCTTCTTTTCTCCCTTCCTTCCTTCTTTTTTCCCTTCCTTCCTTGTTTCCTCCCTTCTTTCCTTCCTTCCTTCTTTTCTCCCTTCCTTCCTTCCTTCCTTTCTCCCTTCTTTCCTCCCTTCCTTCTTTTCACCCTTCCTTCTTTCCTTCTTTTCTTTCTTCCTCCTTTCCTTCTTTCCTCCCTTCCTTCTTTCCTTCCTTCCTTCCTTCCTTCCTTCTTTCCTTGTTTTCTTCCTTCCTTCCGTCCTTCCTTCCTTCCTTCTTTCCTTGTTTTCTTCCTTCCTTCCTTCCTTCCTTCCTTCCTTCCTTCCTTCCTTCCTTCTTTCCTCCCTCCCTTCCTTCTTTCCTCCCTTCTTTTTTCCCTTCCTTCCTTGTTTTCTTCCCTTCTTTCCTTCCTTCCTTCTTTTCTCCATTCCTTCCTTCGTTCGTTCTTTCCTCTCTTCTTTCCTCCCTTCCTTCTTTTCACCCTTCCTTCTTTCCTTCTTTTCTTTCTTCCTCCTTTCCTTCTTTCCTCCCTTCCTTCTTTCCTCCCTTCTTTCCTTCCTTCCTTCTTTTCTTCCTTCCTTTCCTCCCATCCTCCCTTCCTTCTTTTCACCCTTCCGTCCTTCCTTCTTTCCTCCCTTTCTTTCTTCCTTCCTTCCTTCTTTCCTCCCTTCTTCCATTCCTCCCTCCTTGACCCGAAGACAGCACAAGGGTTAAGGGAATATTGTGCTAATTTAAAAGTAGCCACTGATGCGTCATATATTTTGTCCCATATTTTGTCATGTCCTGTTAGAGTTTGAAGTTGAGATAATCTAAAGTTTAAGCTCAGGTTTAAATGATGGTTATAGTCTTATAAAATACTCACCAGTATGGCTCAAGCTTTGCTGTGGCTGTCTGTGTTCAGAGAATGAAGGTCATCTTTTTAGATTTCTCAGTACCTGCTGGGAACATGGTGGCAAATACATACTGTTGTCATTTTTCTGTGCAACTGCAACTGCGAAAATACCCTTGAGTTAGTACACATAAACCGCATTAACCCCAACCCTGACCCCATATGTTTGAGCGTATCTGCTCACACCAGCGGCTGGCCGGGGTTAGACCCTGTTGAGACTTTCTCACTGGTCATCCCGGAAAAACAACATACACACATCTTGATTTCCCCTGCTTTAATATGGGTGTAAAAATAGATTACTCATGTCCCAAATGAATATTTATATATATATATATATATATATATATATATATATATATATATATATACCTGCTGGAAACCAAACCCTGGGACATTCTGAGAGTGTGCATGAATGTGAAATAAAACAATAAAGCTGCACGCATCTTAACTCAAGGGGGACAGCACTTTGAAAACAGACACAGCTGCTTCCCTCATCTCCCCCAAGCTCAGGAATATAAATCACATGCAACCCTCAGTGTTTGCAGGGCTCCGTGTACTTTATTTGCCCCTAAGTCAAGCAATTTTGATGTATCCACATTTCTCTACTATATATGACTAAACTAAAACCAGCACACAGGGTTCCTGCTTTAGTGAAAATGATAAACAGACTCCACTATTCAAAATAATTGAGACTCGTCGGGTATAATGTACCTGCAGGTGAATAAAACCAGTGCTGCGTCTACATGCGTGAAAACTCACAAGCAGGGGTGGCCAGTCTTTCTTCTGTTTTTTAAAGTAGTCCTGGTAAGTTCAACTGGTCCAACAGCAATTCCTGGAGAAATTACTGCAGCTGCTGCCCGTCCCCGTTCTCTGGTGCAGCGGTTCCCAACCTTTTTTCTAGTGATGCACCGAAATGAAAATTTGTGGCCGAAACCGAAACCGAAACTAATAATAAACACTTGGCCGAATACCGAACAATACCGAACATGGTTCTTCGCAGTTTTTCATTTATTTTGCCAATTTTTTCACCATTGCATAAATCAAATACATTTGGTTTGGACATGCTTTTAAAAGAAAAAAATCTTTAAAAAAATTACAAGGTAGAAAACATTTTAACATAACAACATAAAAAACTGAACATTTTTTAATTTCCCAGCATTTCTTAAATATTCCAGCAGACATTATACCAGCAAAGAACAATAACTAAAAATAAATAAATTAGCAAAATAAATTTTTTGGCCATCTTTGAGCTTACGTTAGGCTTAACTGACTGAACATTGTAACATAGGCCTTAAAACAATAAAAATGCATTAAAGCGCTCAGGGTTTTTTATCATTTCAAATGATAAATCAAACTTGTAGCTGAAAGACTTTGCAGATGTGCCCCCTCTAGATATTTGAGCAGAACATTCATTGCAAACAGCCATTCTTGTATTATTCTTTGCCACTCTAAAATACTTCCACACTGCTGACATGTTTGCACCGCACCACTTCACTCCACGCTCTTCCACGTTTGATTTCGTCATCTAAACGCACCTGTAATAGATTGATTTATGTTGTTTTTGTTCCACCTGCTGGTGAATGTTAGGTAAAATTCTTATGTGGTTAGTTTTTGGTTGGCCAACGATTTATGTGGTGCGCAACGGTTACGGAGCGGCCAGTCTATTTCCTTATATTACAACGCCGTTATTAATTGTTCGTTTTTTTTTCCCCACTTATTCCACCGAACACCGAAAGTGTTTTTTTGCCATTTTCGGCCGAACAATCTGGTTACCGAACAATCGGTGCATCACTACTTTTTTCCTTGTCCCCCCCCTACTTGTGTCTAAGACCAGCCGGCCCCCCGACCCGTACGTACTAGCAGCAAAAGAGTAAAGTTATTCGATACAAACCTTTAATTGAAAAAATGAACATTAATTATGTTTTTTTGATACTCTTGGTTTATCAATCAATCAATCAATCAAATTTTATTTATATAGCACCTTTCGTCCAGGTACATGAAATACAAGGTGCTTTGACATTTTGATTGAAAAATAAGCATAATAAACAAATAAAAACTGGGAGACCAAAAAGATAAAAACTGGGAGACCAATGCACCCTGACATACAATATAAAATATATAAAATTTATAAAAAGATAAAGGTTCAAGGATTAAGGCTAAAAAAAATAATCAGTCCACAACAATAAAAATAATAAAAACATTATAAGAGATAGATAAATAAATAAAACGGATACCTTTAAAAAATTTGAAACGGAATAAAACTAAAACTTTACCCTGTACTTTGTTTTCCTCACCTTCCTTTTGTGTCAACAATGTATAAAATACACACAAAAAATAATTGCAAGGACATAAAAATATTTCTGAAAAATGTCTCTTTTAATATGAGAGCAACATTTTTCCTTTAACAGCCTGTCGGAGTAGTAGTATGATTAAATGTTAAATAATGATATAATAATACGTTTTTAAGTTTTTATCCTGATAAATAACCAAACCAAAATATATTTTCAACTGGGTTTATACACACTTGCATTACAGTATTCCATTAGGTGTGTTATTATGATTTTTTTATTTATTTAACATGTATAAAGATAATTTTTACAACTGCATATCCTCAAAGCAGACAAAGTTTCGCGCCCCCCCAGAGATCTGTGGCGCCCCCCCAGGGGGGCCCGGACCCCAGGTTGGGAGACACTGCTCTGGTGGACGCCTTAAAATGTTCAGATGAATCGAGCATGTAACCGAGAAGCTGCTCGTCAGCTGTGAATTTCAACTGGCAGTCGGTGTTTTCCGTCCGTGCTGACGAGTTTTGAGTTCCAATTAAAAAGCCATGACTACCACCAAATGGTTTCCATAGTGACCTAATGTTAAACATTACATCTGAGTTGGATTTGAAAACCGATTTAAAGCCTCAAACAACTGGTATTTAAAGAGAAAATACATTTCGTCAGCACACGGAATTCCCACTACTACATCTGTGTAGCGTTTGTGTTGTAGCAAAAATTGTCAACATACTGGCAACTTTAAAATAAATGTAAGAAGATAAAAAAGGGTCAATATATTTGTATTGGATTGTAATGAGCAAGTGATTAATTATCAGTCATCAGTGTTTCCTCTAGGATTTTTTTCAGCAGTGGGGGCATGCTTCCCGGGGGGGTGGCGGCGGCGGCGGCGTAAATGTACGGCGTACAAATGTACACAAATGACCACTTGACAGCAAATGTAACTTTCAAAACCTATTTATTGGCTTTTATCCCTGAACATTTAAAGAACAATCCCTGAACAATAAATAAATGTTACTTCAACTTCAACTCTAACCAGTTGAAGGAAGGAAGGAATTCCACCCGCTGGACGCCGGTGTGAACCGATGTTCTGCCAATTTCTGCTGCTTTGCCAAAAAAAGCTACCTAAAGGTTTTCCACCTTTTGTAGAGCTACAATTTTACTGTGTTTTACTCCCTAGCTCACTTCCTTTCACCCCCAAGTGGTCCTTGTTGCTTGCCAGTCCGTCATTGTAAATAAGAATGTTCTTAATGACCTGCCTGGTTAAATAAAGGCGAATGACTGAATGAATATCAAATAAAGCCTTAGAATTGTTGTTTTTTTCTCTTTATCGTATAATTTTCACAAAGTGTAATGCAATTCATGTCATGGGTAAGTGTATTTTGAAGGATCAAATACTCAACATCCCATATTATCCATTTTACATAGTGCAAGAAATGATGCAAACTTTGAAAATCGACTGTGCGCATGCGCAGAACCAAAAAGTAGCATTTCTCGGCAGGGAGCAAAAATTGGCAGAACACCGGCCGTTCAAAGTGAACCCTGATTTATGGTTCCGCGTTAAATCGACGCAGAGCCTATGTGCGCGTCGCCGCGTACCCTACGGCGTAGGCTCTGCGTTGGTGTAACGCGGAACCATAAATCAGCCTTAAGGCTGCGAGCGGCGTGGGAGAGATGGATGACTGAGGGAGAACACAGTTTCACCAAGAGTGGAAAGCAGCACCGGGCAAGTTATGCCACAGTTTGCAGATGTATTGTTGATGCGTGGGCTAACGTGTCTGCTGGGACTATTTTGCGAGCTTTTGCAAAAGCCGGCAAATCCAGGGCGCTGCACGGCACGGAAAGAGACTCTGAGGAAATTGCGGCAATGGTGCATTTGCGACAAAAAAATAAATAAATAAATAATAAATATATATATATATTTTTTTTTTAATTATAATAAAAAAAAATGTTCAGGCGTGGCGGGCCGCCACTGCTGAATGAATGTAGAGGAAACACTGGTCATTTTGAGGGTTTGAGCTAAAAAAATAAGTTAGTGTGAGAGTGAGAGGATGGGTTTTCCTTTTTGTCTCACAAAAGGTTCATCATTACACTCAAATGTCTGCAACATGTTAGTGAACACATTTGACAAGAAAACAGATCAGAAACATGTGGTGAAATGCTTATGAAGATAATTAAATGGCTGTTATAGTAACATACTTCAACTTTTGGTGTTGAGCCTGTATGAAATACAAATTAATGAGATCCTCAATTGTATACAAAACCATTCAAAGTGTTCCCATCCATAAATGGAGTTGTATTAGATTCTATTGACCATGGAACACATTTTGTGCTCTTTTTAGATTAAAGAGTCTCTTCACAAGTTAACCAGACTCATATACACACACATATATATATATATATATATATATATATATATATATATATATATATATATATATATATATATATATATATATATATATATATATATATAAAATGTTAAAACACAGGACAAAATAAAATCACCTAAGACAAAGTGACACAGGTTTCTGCTCCTCAAAACCCAAGGCATTAATAAAAGAACACACCAGCAAAGAAGAAGTGCTCTGGGCCTCGTGGCACACAGTTTGGCAGCTCCTGCAACATTAAAAGCATATTAGGCCTTATTGGCAGTAAGTTTAATGGATAAATCTTGTGGTCTCTCCACCTGATCCCTCACTTTACGTCTCTGCGGGGAAGCGTCAGCTTAAAGCCTCACATGCACAAAGAGCTTGTTGCCTTCTCAGGATGCTTGCACACAGCCAAGTCTGATTTAACGCCTCTTCCTGCATGTAACACGAGGAGACAAAGGTGTTGATGAGTCGACGCCGCGGCTCGGCTCGTCTCTCAGACGCAGGTTGATTAGCGGTGCAGCTGCCGGCGCTGCCGTCCTCGGCCTCCGGAGCAAATCCCTTCCCAACCTGGAAAATCTCTGAAGAATTTGCTTGTTTCCTCGGCCGTCAGTTAGACTGGCATCCATTTCTGAAATGGAAAAGAGGAGGGGGCAGTTTCCACCCCCTGTTCACCCTCAGGTGTAGTATTTACTCCACACCTACTTCATGCAGTTACAAAAATTACACTCAATTCTTAAAGCAGAAAATTTGAAACCGAACGCACATGATAGCCAATAGGTGATAAAAAGAACAATTCTGCCTCTCCTATAAGATGAAAAAACATGCATATATATATATATATATATATATATATATATATATATATATATATATATATATATATATATATATATTATATACACACACTGCAAAAACTCAAAATCTTACCAGAAATATTTGTCTTATTTCTAGTTAAAATGTCTCATTTGTAGACAAAAAATCTCATTACACTTAAAACAAGAGTCATCACCAGAAAAATAACTTATTTGACAATTTTCACCTTTTTCAAGTAAATTTTCACTTGAAATAAGTAGAAAAATCTGCCAGTGGGACAAGATTTATCTTCTCATTACAAACAAAAAAATCTTGTTCCACTGGCAGATTTTTCTACTTATTTCAAGTGAAAATTTACTTGAAACAGGTGAAAATTGTTGTTTTTTCCAGTGATGAGTCTTGTTTTAAGTGCAAGTTTTAAGTGAGATTTTTTTTGACTAAAAATGAGACAATTTAACTAGAAATAAGACAAATATTCTGATTTTGAGTTTTTGCAGTGCAGATGCATGCACACTTTTCTTTAGAAGCACCACTCACTCAAAAAGAGTCCTTGCGAAAAATCACAATACGGCAGTTACAACATCATTTTGACTTTACTTAGAGGCAGTTAAATAGTAGATAATGTAAGGGGAAGTGTAACTGAGATAAGGTTCGCAGATCTATTCCCTTGATGACAGCGCGATTGTAACTAATCTGTAACCTGCATTTCTGAAAGGAGCTGCTCTCTTCTCTCACCGGATCAGAATCTTTTCTTGTTTTCTTGAGTCTTGTTTTAAGTGTAATGAAATTTCTTTGACTAAAAATGAGACATTTTAACTAGAAAAAAGACAAATATTCTTGGTAAGATTTTGAGTTTTTGCAGTGTATGTATATATATGGAAAGTAGATCCAATTGTAAAATCTTACAAAGAAAACATCACAAAATCTTAGTGAAATTCCTCAGGCCCAACTGTTGACTGTTGCAGTCGGGGTTCTTTCAGACTGACACTGATGGCAATAAAGTGGCTGCAAAAACGATTCCGCTGGCTCCCATATCCCATCAGGAACTCATTACCGTTTTTATCATAAATACGCCCCGTGTTTTTTTTTTTTTTGCGCTTGATTTGTAAAGCGCTGGTCAGAAGGGCTACTTTTTTTCTGTGCTGCAGCCTCAGCAAGTTTTGTTTCTTTCTCTCGTCAGATTTCCATTTAATAAAGTGGTACTTCACAGATGACAGTCAAACTTGTGAGGCTTTATCTTGTGTTTGCATGACTGTGTCTGCGTTTGTTTGTGTGTTTTGCAGAGCCCTACAGCCCGGCCGTGTGGGTGATGATGTTTGTGATGTGCCTGTCAGTGGTGGCTGTCACAGTCTTCATCTTTGAATTCTTCAGCCCTGTGGGATACAACCGCAGCCTGCAGAGCGCCAAGAGTAAGAGGCACAGTCGCTCCGGCACCCGCACGCCAATCAGTCCATCACCGCTGCTCATTTGACAGTGGCACTTGCACACATTAAGAACATTGTGACAGTTTTCTTTGACTGAATCAAAACAATCACTCAACAGCCGGGTTTATCTGTATTGAATAAATCAACTCCTGACAAAGCCGTGAAAGTAGATTTCTACATTTTGACAATACTTGTCAGTCTGTTATTTTATTTCAGCTATTTCCTTACCGCTTTTCTGTGCAATCACATTCTTTTTACTCAATAATTGGCAAATGTGGTTCACTACAACTAGAGTCAATGATAGTGACAAGTAGGTATTTGTTCAGTGTTTTAAGTTGGGTTTCTTGTTTCAAGAAAAAACACCTCGTCTTTTGTCTCTTTTCATTTTGTAGCATGCACTGCAAAAACTCCAAATCTTACCAGGAATATTTGTCTTATTTCTAGTTAAAATGTCTCATTTTTAGTCAAAAAAATCTCATTACAGTTAAAACAAGACTCATTACCAGAAAAATAACTTATTAGACAATATTTTACTTTTTCAAGTAAATGTTCACTTGAAATAAGTAGAAAAATCTGCCAGTGGGACAAGAATTATCTTCTCATTACAAGCAAAAAAATCTTGTTCCACTGGCAGATTTTTCTACTTATTTTAAGTAAAAATCTACTTGAAACAGGTGAAAATTGTTGTTTTTTCTAGCGATGAGTCTTGTTTTAAGTGTAATGAGATTTTCTTGACTAAAAATGAGACATTTTAACTAGAAATAAGACAAATATTCTTGTTAAGATTTTGAGTTTTTGCAGTGTGTTTATTCTCATGCTTATCCATCATTTAATTCAAATGAGTATCTGAGGTTGAACCTTTTTCACTTAGCAGCTGTTGGCTGAACTGCAGAGGCTCATACGTCGTCCTAGTCCGTCATCGGTGCAGCAGACTCACTGAAGAGATCCAAACTCTCCTGTTGACTTGCAGAAAATATAGTTATCTTTGATGCATGATATCTGCCTTTATTGTTTCTTTTTTGTCTCCTATGACCTTCAGGAACATCTCTAAAGGAAAAAAATCCTTATGTGACATTGCCAATCATACATTTTCTTTGTGCCTTTTTCTTTTAGCAAATGTTTTTTGTTGCACTCTACTCTTTCAGCTACTTGCGCCAGAGTTTATCACAAAATTCCTCACAAAAAAGCTTTGGGGTGTCTTTAGTCTTTAATGGCAAGGACCCAGGTTGTAAAGACTCAGTCCAGACCCCCAAAAAGAGAAAAAAAAAACATTCACTTGTACCTGATAGTTGGAGAAAGCCTCTATGGATTTATGCACTCAGCTCAGCAGTGCAGTGGATGATAAACCCACCGGTTAGCAACATAAAAAGTTATAGATTTCCTGAAATGAAAAGGCGGCAGACCTTATTGACAAAAGGGCAAACAAGTCCAAAGTTCAACTCATGTGTTTTTTTCAATTATTTTCACTTTGAACACCATTCAATTCAATTGTATTTGTATAGCGTCTAATACAACAGATGTATTATGTATCTAGACGCTTTCCAGAGACCCAGAACATAAACCCCCAAGCAGTTATTACATAAACAATGGCAGGTAAAAACTCCCCTAGTGGGAGAAAAGCCTTAAGCCAAACAGTGGCAAGAAAAACTCCCCTTTAGGAGGGAAGAAACCTTGAGCAGGACCAGGCTCATAAGGGGGGACCCTCCTGCCGAAGGCCAGACTGGGGGTCGGGGACGTCAGCAGCACACAGCAGGCAGGTGGAAGCAACAACGGGATGACCAGAGGGGGGTGGGGGGGGGGGGGGGTACCGGGACTGCAGGCCAGCACGCAGCTCCCGAAGCTCCGGCCTGCAAACATGCACAAAAGAGAAAAAAGGGGGCCAGCACAAGAAACTACAGGAGCGATGGACAAAAATGATAGCTATGAGATACTTATAATAAATAAAAATGGTAATGGAGAAGAGAGGAAGGGAAGAGGAGAGGAGAAGAAGGGTGAGAGGCACCGCCCAGCGGATCATGTTGGTGCCCCCCTGCAGCATAAGCCTATAGCAGCATATCTACCACGAGGCTATATTTGAGACTAACTATTATAGTCTTGTTCTATAGCTGCAACTATGACTACTGACTCTAACACACTACAGTTTACACTACCTAGAGATTTACCAACACCAGCTAGAGGTTTACTAAACACTAACTATAGGCTTTACTAAACAGAAAGGTTTTAAGTTTAGTTTTAAAGGTGGAGGTGGTGTCAGCCTCCTTAACCCAGATTGGAAGTTGGTTCCATAGTAATTCCTTGGCAGAAGTTGGTATGGCTAAAACTCTCACTCTCAATACAACTTCCAAAGAAGGTTCCTAAATTTCTCTCTTTCCTCAAGGGCCCACGTCACTGCAACACCTCTGGAATTAAATGTCAATGACTTGTCAGTTCTCATAACCCAACAATATTGACGATGTAACAGCCTTCTCCAAGACTGTTGGAGTCATACAGAGAGACTTGTGTTCCCCCTAGAAGGCAAAGAGCATTATTACCCAAACCTGATCCTGATCTGTCTGGAGACTTTACGGTGTTGCCTTCAGGCTGCCAGTATTACGTACCTCTGAGCAGAACTAATCAATACTCCAAATATCTTAAATCTTCTGCTCACAGGTTATAAAATTCAGACAGAAGTAATTTGAAATGACATATTTCATGATGTCTGCTTTATTGTTATTTATTGCATCTTATTGAAGTTATTTAGCACGTCCTTCACCAGCCTTTGTGAATGTTGGCTGGAATGTCTGGGTGTTTGTTAATGGAGTAAGCTGCAAATGAATTGCCTTTCTTGGGATTGATAAAGTTTTCTGAATCTGAATCTGTGCTAATGCTCACGTTTGTAAAGGAAATACCTGCAGCTGTTGTCCAGGATACGGTGGGTTTAGTGGATACACTGCAAAAACTCAAAATCTTAACAAGAATATTTGTCTTATTTCTAGTTAAAATGTTTCATTTTTAGTCCAAAAAATCTCATTACATTTAAAACAACAATTTTCACTTGTTTCAAGTAGATTTTCACTTAAAATGGAAGTGGAACTAGATTTTTTTGCTTGTAATGAGAAGATAAATGTTGTTCCACTGGCAGATTTTTTCTACTTATTTCAAGTGAACATTTACTTGAAACAGGTGAAAATTGTCAAATAACAAGTTATTTTTCTGGCAATGACTCTTGTTTTAAGTGTAATGAGATTTTTTGACTAAAAATGAGACATTTTAACTAGAAAGAAGACAAATATCCCTGGTAAGATTTTGAGTTTTTGCAGTGTACAGGCTACTATGGCAACAACTGTTTGCTCTTCAGGTTCATAATGACGTCCCAAAATGATGTAGCCACTAATTGTTGTTTTTTTTTTCAATAAGTAGAGTCAGTTATCCCACAACCGGAATGTTGTTGCATTGATCGTTGGTCCCTTCATGTGCCAAGATGCCCCTGTGCAAGGCACCAAACCCCAGACTGGTCCCAGAGCCCCAGCCACTCATATGGCACTTTTCCACTAGCACCTACTCAGCTCGGCCTGGTTTATTTCCCATAACAATCCAGCACCTGGAGCAGAAGTAGGAGGTTAAAGCGAAGCTGCTGTGACGTATTTGATTGTGTGATCAAAACGTAGAAGACAACAACACTAAAGATCTAGAACATGGAGATGATAAATGTGCTGCTGGGCCTGTTGCTTGTGTTCGATATCAAGTTAAAAAATGAGAGTGAGAGAAGCTTCAAGCGGTGACGCTTTTTAATTAGGGCCCAAGCACTTACAGTGTGAGGCCCTATTGTATCTGTAGGAATTTTTTTTTTCTCGTTTTTCTTCTCTCGAAATGAGGGCCTTTTTCCCCCCTAAACGTGCCACAAAAGTCACCAAATTTTGCACACAAGCCAGTCCTGGCGAAAAATTTTATATTTAATGGTTTGCATTAATGGGCGTGGCCTAATGGCTCAACAGCGCCCCCTAGAAAACTTTGTGCCTCAAGCCCCACAATATTGTTTGATGTACATGCACGAAAATTGATACATACCTGTATCATGTCGCAACTTAAAGAAAAGTCTCTTGGCGCCATGGCCGAAACCGCACAGGAAGTCGGCCATTTTGAATTAATCGTGGCACAATTTATGCCATTTCTTCGGCCGCTTCTTCGCCCGAACCGTAACGTGCCCCCAGGTGTGTTATACATCAAAACGTGCGTCTCCATCCTGCGAATATGCGCATTACTTTTATCAGTCAAAAGGGTTACCGTGGCGACGATAGACGCCAAAAAGCGCCCCTACTTTCTGCCATAACTTTTGATTGGTTTGATATAGAGAGTAATGGGTGGTGTCATCAGACTCGGTTTTGAGTCCTTGACTTTTATTGGTGAAAATTGCACGCGTGAGGACCTGTTTATCGCTGCTTGCAGCTTTAATTTTATTTATTTTGTCATTAGTGACAGAGCTCCTGGTGGATCTGGTCGTTCCTTATCTCCCGTCTACATCCCTTTTTAATTCTCTCCTCAGCACCAGGTTTATGAACATCTGCACCTCAGAGTTGGATCATGAAACAGACTTCTGCTGCCGTTGATGGTGGAATAAAATGAACAAGAAGTCGCCGTCAGAGTCCCTCTTTCGCTGATGTTACATCCTGACTCAGACGTCTGACTCCAACCCCCCGACCAATCAGTGGAGTGTGATGACATCACAGCCCGACTCAGCCGCTTAGAACCTCAGCAGAATAGTTACAGAAAAGTATAGTTAGCACGTTAGACCCCTGGTGGGAAAGAACCAAACCGATTGGAGGTGAGTCGGGCTGAGTAGGTGCTAGTGGAAAAGCACCAGAGTGCCGCCTTCAAGCCCATAAAAATGGATCGGCATCTGTCAAGATGGGCATTTGGCTTCACCGTGGCACATTAGCAAAATGAACAGTTTTCAGCTGATTCTTATTCCATTAGTAGGAGATATTACCAGCCTGATAAGACCCCTGACACCATAAAGCAGACGGTAAGTTTTGGTGTCAGTCTTCAACCAATATATTGAGTGGGGTTTTTAAATCTTAATCATGATTAGTTTGAAACTTCAATTACATTTTAATAGTGGCCCACTGGGTAGCACAGTGCCTTTACTGAGGCCACAGTCGTCCTGCAGCGGTCGCAGGTTTGATGCATGTCGTCCCAATTCTCTGTCTGCCCCCTTCCTGTGTACACTCGAGGAAGGAGGAAGGGAGGGAGGGAGGGAGGGAGGGAGGGAGGGAGGGAAGGAAGGAAGGAAGGAAGGAAGGAAGGAAGGAAGGAAGGAAGGAAGGAAGGAAGGAAGGAAGGAAGGAAGGAAGGAAGGAAGGAAGGAAGGAAGGAAGGAAGGAAGAAAGGAAGAAAGGAAGAAAGGAAGGAAGGAAGGAAGGAAGGAAGGAAGGAAAGGAAAAAGAAGGGAGAAAAGAAGGAAGGAAGGGAAAAATGAAAGAAGGAAGGAAAGAAGGGAGAAAAGAAGGAAGGAAGGGAAAAAGAAGGAAGGAAAGAAGGGAAAAAGAAGGAAGGAAGGAAGGAAGGAAGGAAGGAAGGAAGGAAGGAAGGAAGGAAGGAAGGAAAGAACTAAGGAGGAAAGAAGGGAAAAAAGATGGAAGGAAGGGAGGAAAAAAAGAAGGAAGGGAGAAAAGAAGGAAAGAAGGGAGAAAAGAAGGAAGGAAGGGAAAAAAGAAAGAAGGAAGGAAAGAAGGAAGGTAAGAAGGGAAAAAAGATGGAAGGAAGGGAGAAAAGAAGGGAAGAAAAGAAGGAAGGAAGGGAAAAAAGAAAGAAGGGAAAAAGAAGGAAGGGAAAAAGGGAAAAGGAAGGAAGGAAGGAAGGAAGGAAGGAAGGAAGGAAGGAAGGAAGGAAGGAAGGAAGGAAGGAAGGAAGGAAGGAAGGAAGGAAGGAAGGAAGGAAGGAAGGAAGGAAGGAAGGAAGGAAGGAAGGAAGGAAAAAAAGATGGAAGGAAGGAAGGAAGGAGAGAGAATATTTTGACCCAAAGACCAAGGGTTAAAAAAAAAAAGCCACTAGAGCCACAAAATTCTTTAAAAAAAAAAAAAAAAAAAATGAAGTAGTTTACGCCAAGATGTAACCAAACAGTCATAGTACCTAGGCCTATCTAAAGGCCGAGTGTAATGGTGAGTGCGTTAAAACAAAATTAAATGAGTCTTGGAATCACAGCACAAGCCATTTTGTAATTCTAGATTAAGTTGAGCACAAAAACTTTAAAAAAATGATCTTAATCTTCTTGTCATTTAAAGCTGCACAAAGAAACTCCCCCTATAGGTGCAGGGGTCCCTTTTATGACACTAAGGTTTGTTTGCTCTCATTGACACCCCTACTCTGTCACTTCTCCTGTCACATCCACTATGTCACCGTGAGCTGGTTGTATCTTGCTGATATGTCACATTGTGCTGTAAAGCAAAACAAAGCTGTCAAAAGAGACGACCAACGCAGTCCAAAGTATTTTGTGCGGGTTTTGTGACAGAGGGTCTTCAAATGAAGTTGAAACTGAAATGTTTATGATGAAAGAAAGCTGTTTGTGCTGCTTCGACTTATTCAACTCCTTTCGTCTCTCTCACTCTCAGAGTCCGGGGGATCAAAGTTCACCATCGGGAAGTCCGTTTGGCTGCTGTGGGCACTGGTTTTCAATAACTCAGTTCCTGTGGAAAATCCCAGAGGAACCACGAGCAAGATCATGGTAAGAAATCCACCTGAAGCATTTCCTTTAATTGATTCCGCCGGCTTCATTTGTCTAACTTGTTTATTGACAAGATGACACAGCTGAACCGCCATCGACTCAAAGTTTGTGGGCGACTATAACTTTTAAATGGATGCCACAATGATTTAACCTTCGTGTCACCAGAATTAAAATGGTTAATTTGAATGATTAAGCAATGTGAGTTTTTATTTCCTGTTTATTTCACTTTTCAACATGTGTTGTGTCACTGTGCCCTCACAAAATGGAAAGAAAGGAAAAAAAAAAAAACGGCTCGGAATATAAAAGCCGGAGCCATGGGAGGTAGAAAACTCATGGGGTTATTTATTTAGTTATTTATTTATTTCTCAAGTGCTTTTCACAAACATCAACCGAAGAGCTCATTAGCTGCTCGATAAGCTTTACAAAAGAGGGCCAGAGGAGAAAAATAGAGATGATTATTTTTAGTCCTTTCTCTCTGCAAATGTACTTTTTCTAAACCAAAATCTCGTTAAATACTGCAAACCTCGTGGGCCTTTGAGTGTTTTTTTCCAAAGATTTCCCTTTCACTGCACCATCACTCCAGATCTGTTGAGTCTTCTTCCCAAATGCATATGATCAGACGCAAAACAGCGTAAATACTAAATACATTTTCTGAAAGGAGTCTCAAATGAAATAAATTCTGTATTTTTCATATTGGACAATGCTTGATTGTCCAATATGCCTGATTAAAATTAGTTTGGTTCATATCTAGTTAGAATGACATATTGAATCCAGTTGAAGTCTATTTTCACTTTTGTAGACTTTCAAACAAACCAACAACTACAAATAGAAGACAATTGAAAGTAACTCTTATACAGGACTGTCTCAGAAAATTTGAATATTGTGATAAAGTTCTTGATTTTCTGAAATGCAAAAATGTCATACATTCTGGATTAATTAAAAATCAACTGAAATATTGCAAGCCTTTTATTATTTTAATATTGCTGATCATGGCTTACAGCTTAAGAAAACTCAAATATCCTATCTCAAAAAATTAGAATATTCTCAGAATCTTAATCTTAAACTGTAAGCCATAATCAGCAATATTAAAATAATATAAGGCTTGCAATATTTCAGTTGATTTGTAATGAATCCAGAATGTATGACATTTTTGTTTTTTTAATTGCATTACAGAAAATAAAGAACTTTATCACAATATTCTAATTTTCTGAGACTGTCCTGTATTCACCAACGTTTTGGTGAAATGTGAACTTTAGCTCCCTCTTTGCAGCACCCTCAATCTTTTGGCGCTCAATTACTTCTTTAACATGTCGTTGTGTGCAGTTAATCTCCTTATCATGTCACAAATATTACTGACTTTTATTAAAAGATCGTTGTCTAGTTTGACTGCCCTTGAATTACTTACTAGAACACACTGGGTCATTTCTGAGCAATATTTCTCACCGTTTGGGAAATTGGTTCTGTTTTAAGTGTAAAACTGAGGAGAAACCACTTTCCACTACTGGCATAAGATGAATTAATATATTAATTAAACTGTGACTCAACATAGATATTATTTTACTGAGCTGTTAATTTTCCTGGCTCAACTAACCCCCAAGTTTCACTTGACATCGGATTTCCTAAAATGTCACTTTTCATGTGATTTGCTTTTAGTGGTACCAAAAAAGTCAAATGACAATACAAAAGGCAAGATGCAGTGTGGGCAGGTTTGCCACCCGTCCCTTGAAAGTTGTGTTCCGTATTGAACGCAGTTGATTCCGTATTTCACAATTGTCCCATGCACATCTGTCACATGCACGCACGCACGCACGCACGCACGCACGCACGCACGCACGCACGCACGCACGCACGCACACACACGCACACACATGAACAACGAACTAACACTAATGAACAAAATAAAGGACAGGGTACATTAAATATGTTAAATATGCAACATATGTTGGTTCGCTCTCTGACATTGATTGATGTCATAATATAAAGGTCAAGCTTGGAAAATTTGAATATATTGCAAAACTTCATTCGTAGTAAATTTAACTAAAGCTGAAACAAATATATTATTTCCCACTACATGCAAAGTGAGATATTTCAAGCCTTTTTTGTTATAATTTTGGTGATTATGGCTCACAGTTTATGAAAACCCCAAATAAAAAAATCGCAAAATATTTGAATGTTTTATGAAATCATTAAACAATTAAATTATCAAAATTATAACAAATACAGGCTTAAAATATCTTGCTTTGCATGTAATAGGACTATGTAATATATTAGTTTCACCTTTTAAGTTGAATTATTGAAATAAATTAACTTTTACACCATATTCTTCACCTGTAGCTATATTATACATCTGGGCTGATGTGGACATACCTTACATACGTAGCATAGGAGGATATTTCAGTTGCTGGTATGGTTGGCTGTCTGTACAGTCATGCAAGTTCAATGCTATTAAAGCCCTTTAAACTTTAAATCAAAGCATTTAGTTTTTTCATATAAAATAAATACATTTCTATGCAATTTAGAAGTTTTGGAAATGTCCCTTTTTTTGTCGCCTGCGCTGCTGAAATCGGGGCGTCCCTTATTTCTATTTCTGAAAGGTGGCAACCCTAAGTGTGGGTCAACTTCCTCACGGGCTCATCTTCTCCCAACTCTCCCATACAGCTGGATGTTAAACATTTATGTACTGTGGGGTTTTTATTTTTTATTTTTTATTTTCTATTTAACCTTTATTCAACCAGGAAAATCCCATTGAGATTAAAAACCTCTTTTCCAAGCGAGATCTGGCCAAGATAGGCAGCAGCAATTACAACACATAGTTATAAATGACAGAAAACACCAACAGATAAAATACAATTAAAATTAAATTAAAAAAGCAAGCAAATCACAAAAAACAGGTACGTGTAATGGAGTCGGCCTCAAGTATTTTCAATTTAGATTTAAAATTTCTCAGAGAAATTAACCCTGTTAGCCTCCAGTCATATTGTAATGTGTTCCAGGTAGGGATGGGCGGTATGGACTAAAAAATGTATCACAATAATTTCTGGCATTTATCCCGATAACGATAAAAATGACGATAAAAAAAATACCAATTCAACTCCACCTTTGTAACTATAAATCTATCTCGCTCTCAGATCCGCCATGTTTGTCATCAATAGGGAATTTATCTTTCTTTCTTTCTTTCTTTCTTTCTTTCTTTCTTTCTTTCTTTCTTTCTTTCTTTCTTTCTTTCTTTCTTTCTTTCTTTCTTTCTTTCTTTCCTCCCTTCCTTCTCCCCTTTCCTTCCTTCCTTCTTTTTTCCCCTTCCTTCCTTCTTTCCTCCTGCTCTCTCCTTCCTTCTTCCCTTCCTTCCTTCCTTCCTTCCTTCTTTCCTTGTTTTCTCCCTTCCTTCCTTCCTTCTTTTTTCCCCTTCCTTCCTTCTTTCCTCCTGCTCTCTCCTTCCTTCTTCCCTTCCTTCCTTCCTTCCTTCCTTCCTTCTTTCCTTGTTTTCTCCCTTCCTTCCTTACTTTCTTCTCCCCTTTCCTTCCTTCCTTCCTTCCTTCCTTCCTTCCTTCTTTCCTCCTGCTCTCTCCTTCCTTCTTCCCTTCCTCTTTTCTCCCTTCCTTCCTTCTTTCCTTGTTTCCTTCCTTCCTTCCTTCCTTCCTTCCTTCCTTCCTTCCAAAAATCAGCTTTACACAAAAACATCATCAACGGGAATTTATCGTTTTTACCGCGACATGACAAATTCTTATCGTGAGGAATTTTTTGACGGTATATCGTGAACGGTAAAATATCACCCATTCCTAGTTCCAGGCTGAAGGAGCAGAATAAACTAAGGCTAGAGCCAGTAAGAATAAGAGCCAGGACTTCTCTGTACAATCAAGGAGCAGGTGTAAGAAGCAGCAGACCAAGCATTGCCTTATATATAAAAATATACCAATGACGGAGAAGACAGAGAAGACCGTCCAACCCGAGAGTAGAACTCACAGTGATGTGTCAATGGTTTACAATTTGTAATGAACCTCAGGGAAGCAGAATATGCAGTATCGATCATATGAAGACATGTAGCAGAAGTTACTGGCTCATGCAGCCCTCCAGAGTTCCCCCTCGTGTCCTTCTGCTCATGTCTAAGCATGTTCAAGGTTGTAACAGAGTGAACCAACATGCTATAGATCCATATCTGACAGCCATTTATTAGTGATGTTTTAATTATTTGCACTTCAGTCCAAGAGTTGTGAAATTCAGCTGGGTTTTGTTTTCTAAGAGACAAGTCCGTCCTTCAACACTGCGCTCAATTATTTTCTTTTCATGCTTCAGCTGCCAGAGCTAGGAATGCACATTTTTCATCTTATTCATTAAGAAAATTATGCAAATTAACATTTGGCATAAACACAGAGTACTATGGAAGCAAATAGCCCCATTCATCACAGGCTGCAAGTGCAAATGTGTTGCTTAGATGAATCTACATCTCTCACTCTGACTGGCTGAATGTCAACAGTTGAGCATCTTGCAGCAATGCAAGCATCGCTTCTGTATGTTTTCATGCCAAGTCCTTCAACAACCTTTCAAAAGGTTATTTCGTATGTGCTGCATTTTTCTGGCTTGGCTTGATTTATAGAGTTTTTTTAATTGTATTAAATGTCCTTACTTGGCAGCAATAAAGCACGTTTAAATTATATCTAAGTCCAGGTAAAAGGTCTTGAATTCCAGATTCAGGATCCCAGATTGGTTTTCAACATTGCTTATACTCAGTACTCGAGTTGTAAAAAAAAAAATCAGGGGGGATGGTGGATTTTATCATATGGGGACAGATAATTTGTGCTTATTACAAATAATATAATATATTACAAATAATAGCAGTGACCAAAACAGCTGCAGAAATACTGCAGGAATGACATAGCAGCAGTTAAATGCAGCCTTCTGTAAGCTTTAAATATCCACTGGGCTTACATCTAATACATCAAAACACAACAATAAAAAACAGTTTTCTGAACTTATCAATATGACTCTGTCCTTCACAGGATAAGTAAAATGGATCACTGCAAAAACTCAAAATCTTAACAAGAATATTTGTCTTATTTCTAGTTAAATGTCTAATTTTTAGTCAAAAAAATCTCATTACACTTAAAACAAGACTCATCACTGGAAAAAACAACAATTTTCACCTGTTTCAAGTACATTTTCACTTAAAATAAGTAGAAAAGCTGGGCTTCCGGTTGGTGAGCAGATGGAGTAGACGTGTTTCGTGAGTGCTCCCGTAAATGCCAAACTTTTTAAACCACCAAGCCCTCAAACTTTCAAACTTTTTCCTTTAAAAGGGATTCCCTGTTGCTGTTTTTCTTTTTTTTTGTCTCGAACGAGCCCACTTACCTCCGAGATGGCTTCGAAGAGCGGCAAGTCGGGAAAAAAGGACGAGGCTGGCGCTGTCTTAACCCTGGCGGCCATTACCACGTTGCTGGAGGAACACCGCGCTGCCCTGGCCGCCGAGTTCAAAAATACTTTCAGTCAGCTCGACTCCAAACTCGACCAAACGCGGCTCGCGGTCGAGGACCATGGCCAACGGGTTTCGTCCCTTGAACTCGCCACAGAAGACCTCAGCCAGCGAGTTACGGACCTTGAAGGCATCTGCTCGACTCTACGGGATGATAATGCTCGGCTGAAGGCCAAGGTGGTGGATTTGGAAAGCCGGAGCAGAAGGCAGAACATCCGTATCCTGGGCTTACCGGAGTCGACCGAGAGCGGTTCTCCGGCGGCTTTCTTCTCCAAGCTGCTGTGTGAGGTGTTCGGGAACGATACGCTGCCGTCACCGCCAGAGATAGACAGAGCGCACCGCTCGCTCGCCGCCAAGCCGGCCCCGGGACAGAGACCGCGTCCGGTCATCCTCCGCCTTCACCGGTACCAGACGAAAGATCTCCTCATCAGGGAGGCGCGCCGTAGAGGAAAGGTGGAATATCGCGGCCACCCCATCCGGATAGTGGAGGATTACAGCCCCGAAGTTGCCAGCCAACGAACGGAATACAGCGGAGTCATGTCGGAGCTCTACCAGCTGGGTCTGAGGCCGGCTCTGCTCTTCCCCGCCCGGCTCCGGCTCACGCTGTCCGGGGGGGCCAGGAAGTGGATCGGCTCCGTGGATGAGGCGCGCAAATTCATCACGAGTCGCAGCAAAACTTCAAACCCGCCGTAACGGGACCGTTGGAGGCTGTCACGGCTCCGCCTGCAGCCCGGTGCGGCTCACTGACGCTCACGGACTGACTTTTTTTTCTCTCTCTTTTTTTTTTTTTTTACGTGAGCCACATTATTCCTGAGGGGAGGGTGAGTAACCCCGCGACAACCAGTATCTTCTCTGTTGTTAGTTTGACTGCCCTTTTGCAAATATTATTAATTTGCAGTTCTTTTTGGCTATTTGAGGGAAGGGGGAAAATAAGTGGTGAAGAGGGAGAGAAAAAAAAAAAAGAAAAAGCTTTTCCGATTTACCTATAAGTTTTGTAATAATTGTAAGCTGTTAACCTTACTTTTACGCTGCTTAAGTCGGACGTTTTATATTTTATATTTTTGTACAAATATTTCTGGGCTCATATCGGGACTTCCAGGTCAAGATTTGAGAGGGTATTCCTTTTTTTTATTTATATCTACACGTTTTAAGGTGCTAATAGGTATACACCCATGATACGGGAGCAAAAGCTATTATTGTGTAGGATTGGAAGATGCGTTATTGCACGTTGTTTGTTTTGAAGAGCTTGCTGCTTTTTTTTTATTTTTCTATAGCAGCTGTCTTAGTTGGGGGGGGTGGGTCGGGGGGATATGTCACTGCCAGAAACTTTGCATTAACTCTTTTCAACTCATTACTCAATGTGGGTCACATTCAACCTCCTTTCCGTTCTCTTTTTTTTTGCCTAGGTCATTGTGCACACCTAATTTTTCTTCTTAGATATTATAAGTAGATACTTGAAGTTGGTGAGCTGGAATGTTAAGGGTCTGAATCACCCTGTTAAAAGGAAGAGGATCTTCTCACATCTAAAACACCTTAAAACAGAAATAGCCTTTCTACAAGAAACTCATATTCGTAGTTCTGATAATAGCCGCCTGTTCCCGAGGTGGTCAGGGCAGAGATTTCACTCCTCCTTTCAAGCTAAGGCCCGAGGAGTTTCAGTTCTGATCAGTCAGGATGTTTCATTTGAGCAGCACAATGTGATTTCTGACAAGTTTGGTCGCTACGTGATAGTTTCTGGGAAATTATTTAATACATTGGTCGTACTTGTGAACGTTTATGCCCCTAATTCAGATGATGCAGTCTTTTTTGAACGACTGTTTTCACTGCTCCCTGACCTTAATACATATTCTCTCATACTGGGTGGTGATTTTAATTGCTGGCTCGACCCAGTCCTAGACCGATCCTCTACCAACCCCGGCACAGCAAGTAAGTCAGCCCGTCTTATTCAGGCGTTCCTTTCTGACTACGGTGTTTGTGATGTGTGGCGTTCTTTACATCCATGTGACAGAGAATACTCCTTTTTCTCACAAGTGCACCACACATACTCGAGGATTGATTATTTTTTTATTGATAATCAACTGATTCCCCTGGTTCATTCCTGTGCTTATCAGAGCATTGTCATTTCCGACCACGCTCCTGTGGTTCTAACCATGTCCCTTCCTGACTTACCTCAGAGAGACAGACAGTGGCGATTCAATTCAACTCTGCTGTCGGACACAAATTTTGTTAAATCTATGGAAACGGAAATAGCCTTTTTCCTATCCACGAATATGACTCCAGGAATGTCTAGTCTAACTGTCTGGGACTCCCTCAAGGCTTATCTCCGGGGACAGATTATATCCTACACTGCTAGGGTGAGGCAAAAATCTTATAGGGAGCGATCAGACCTTGCCCGCCAAATCAAAGAGGTCGATGAAGAATATTCTCGGACTAAATCCCCAGATCTTTACAAAAAGCGGCTAGAACTTAAAACTAAATTTGACCTGCTTACCACTCACCCAATTGAACAGTCACTTCTGAAAAGTAAAACCAGGTTTTATGTTTATGGAGACAAATCTGACAAATTATTAGCCAACCAACTTAAAGGCTCTAAGGCTAAACAAAATATTTCTAAGATTCGATTACCAAATGGCCATGTAACTACAGACCACTTACTCATAAATGAAGCATTCAGGGACTTTTATACCCAGCTATACACCTCGGAATCTCAGACTGATCGAGATGAGATTGCAGACTTTTTAAATAGTCTTAGTATTCCCAGTCTTTCACCAGATCTAAGGAAGACATTAGAAGAACCGATATCCCTGATGGAAATTACTCGAGCCATTTCTTCACTGCAGTCGGGTAAATGTCCTGGCCCTGATGGCTTCCCGGCGGAATTTCTAAAGAAATTTTCTACTCTGCTTTCCCCACTGCTATCTACAGTTCTTTCAGAATCCTTCAGCCACGGTTCCCTCCCTCCTTCTTTTTCGGAGGCCTGCATCACCCTCATAGCTAAAAAAGGGAAGGATCCTACTGAATGCGCCTCCTACAGGCCCATCTCCCTCTTAAACACAGATGCTAAAATCCTAGCTAAAGTCCTAGCCCATAGGCTGGAGAATGCCCTCCCCACAATTATATCTGAAGACCAAACTGGCTTCATTAAAGGTAGGCAGTCTTACTTCAACACAAGGCGACTGTTCAATATTATCTACTCTGCCTCTGAGGCTATCCCTGAATGCGTTGTCTCTCTGGATGCGGAGAAGGCATTTGATCGCGTCCAATGGGATTATCTCTTTGCTGTGCTGGACAGGTTTGGTTTTGGTCCGAACTTTGCTCTGTGGATTAAACTTCTCTATTTACACCCAACAGCCTCAATTCGTACTAACTCTCAACGGTCAAAACCATTTAATCTGCATCGTGGAACCCGTCAGGGGTGCCCCCTTAGTCCCATGCTTTTTGACATGGCTATCGAACCGCTTGCCACAGCGCTCCGATCTTGTGAGGATGTGTCCGGTATCTGGAGAGGTGGCAGGGAACATAAGGTCTCGCTTTATGCCGATGACCTCTTGCTTTTCATCTCTCACCCTCTGGCCTCATTACCCCCTGCGCTGTCACTTCTCAGTCAGTTTGGGAAACTCTCAGGCTATAAACTGAATCTCAGCAAAAGTGAGCTTTTCCCTACCAATCTCGAATCGCATGCTTTAGACCTTTCCAATTTTCCCTTTAAAATCGCAAATGACAAATTCTCCTATTTAGGCATATCTGTGACAAGGAAACACAAAGACCTGCTCCAAGAGAATCTTATCTCATTGTTAAATGAGACCAAACAAACTCTTACACAATGGTCACCCCTGTCAATGTCTCTTGTGGGTCGCATCAATTCAGTTAAAATGACCATTTTACCTAAATTTTTGTACCTTTTCCAGACCTTACCACTCTTTATTCCTGGTTCTTTTTTTCAGTCCCTTGACTCAGTTATATCTACATACCTATGGCGGGGTAAACGGCCACGTTTGAACAAAACTCACCTTCAAAAAATTAAGTCTGCAGGTGGTCTGGCCCTCCCAAACTTTCGTTATTATTATTGGGCTGCTAACCTGCGCTGCCTTGCATTCTGGTCCTTCTACTGCGACGGCGCTGACCGCCCTGACTGGGTGGCGATGGAGTTACATCCAACTGATGACCTGTAAATTCCTGCCCTACTCGGCTCCTCACTTCCACTTCCTTCACTTAAATCAATCAAAAACCCAGTGGTTAAACATTCTCTTAGAATTTGGGCCCAATTTAGGAAGTTTTTTGGTTTTCACAGCTTCTCTCTTCTTAGCCCCATTGCATCAAATCACTCTTTCAAACCATCCCTTGAGGACCCCACCTTCCAGGAATGGCACAGGAGGGGTATGATTCGTTTTAGAGATATGTTCATAGACGGCACCGTGGCATCTTTTGAGCAGTTAAGTAGTAAATTCAGCCTTCCAAAATCACATTTCTTTAGGTATCTTCAGGCTAGACATTTTGTTCTTTCCCAGACACCCAGCCCTGGTGCATCGATAGGCTTGACCACAGTTGACAAAGTTCTTGCCACAGACCCATTCAAAAAGGGGCTCATTTCGTCTTTCTATGGCATGTTGCTGGATCTTAAGAGTGCCCCTACAGATAAACTCAAAGCAGCATGGGAGCAGGACTTAGGGCTTCCCTTATCAGAGGATACCTGGGAGTCCATACTCAAACTGGTTAATACAACCTCCCTGTGCGCACGTCACTGCTTAATTCAGTTTAAAGTGGTACACAGGGCTCATATTTCCAAAGCAAAGTTATCCTCCATGTACCCAGATATTAGTCCATACTGTGTAAGATGTAAAGTAGCAGAAGCCTCTCTCATCCACATGTACTGGTCCTGCCCATGTCTAAACAAGTACTGGATGGAAGTATTTCATACTCTCTCTCTGGTGCTTAAAATCAGATTAGAACCAAACCCACTGACTGCCCTGTTTGGGGTCATGGAGGGAGGAAGGAAGTTAACCACTGCACAGGGGCACACTTTGTCTTTTGCCTCCCTTTTGGCTCGTCGGGCAATTCTGTTCAGGTGGAAGGATCCCTTCCCTCCTACTCGTGCACAATGGCTGGAAGACATCATGTCCTGCTTAAAACTGGAGAAAATTAGATACTCGCTTCAGCAATCAAATAAGTTCCAGAAAGTGTGGGGACCTTTTCTAGAAGCATTCCAGACCCTGTGAACTATACTTCATATTTCTTTTATATTCCTAGTGCAGGCTTTTGATGTTAGAATGACCTCATATTGTGATTAGTAATCTGGCAGTGACAGGGGAGGGATTAGTTTGGTCTGTAGTTTGTTTTTGTTACTATTTTATATTTTTTCATACTGTTTAATTGTTTTTTATATTCTGTACACTGGTGTATGCTATGATTAACATGCCCATGCCTAATCAAAATGTTTGTAATTGACATGCAGCATTTCACCTTTTTTTACTTTGTGAAAATTTTAATAAAAAAGATCTTGAATTAAAAAAATAAGTAGAAAAATCTGCCAGTGGAACAATATGTTTTTGCTTGTAATAAGAAGATAAATCTTGTCCCACTGGCAGATTTTTCTACTTATTTCAAGTGAAAATTTACTTGAAACAGGTGAAAATTGTCAAATAAGTTATTTTTCTGGTGATGACTCTAAATGTTGAAATAGCAGTAAAACCACATTCATTGATGAAATGACATAAGGGATGGAAAGGGGGGATGATTTTTACCGTTTTTATTTCAGGGGGGATGCCATCCCCTCATCCCCCCTCAACTTGAGTACTGCTTATACTGCTGTTTGTTTTTGATGTGGTTTAGAAACGATTTAGAACGACCTGTAAGTGTTGCACCACGGTATTCGGGATGCCATGTAATATTTTAGTTTAGCTTTTTAGATTTGTGGAAGTTCATCCAGTCTGTCAATCATGACTGCAGTTGTTCACCTCTTTAGAAGAAACATCTGAACATGTGAAAACTACAGATATGTATATAATATGCAAATGATGGTAAATATCCAGCTTAACAGCCCTGGGGCATTTGCTCAATTTGCAGCACCGGCTTTAATTGCAGACAGTTGTTTCCGCAAGTTTTGTTTTCAAACATCTGAGCGGTCACCTTGAGTAGCCCCTGGAAGAAAATGGCACCAAAAAAATAATTGTATTCCAGAAAAACTAACACATATCCATGAATTTCTTTGACTTTTTGTTGTTTTTTTAACCACAGAGACATTGGGCTGAAAGCTCAATTTAGGTGGTTAAAGAAATCAGAGGTTACATTTTAACTAAAAAAAAAACACACGCGGAAGTTTATTTGATGCTTTTAGAGTCCAAAAGTGTGATGAAGACAACTAATTCTCCAGAAAAGACAGAGCTGCATCTTTTGCCTTAGCAACAACATGTCAAAAAAGACACTGTTGCTAGAATGTGGAAATACTTTGACTCCTGTGAAGCTCAGCCGTCACTGATCTCCCTGCACCTCTCTTCTCCTCCAGGTGCTGGTCTGGGCTTTCTTCGCTGTCATTTTCCTGGCGTCCTACACTGCCAACCTGGCTGCCTTCATGATCCAAGAGGAATACATCGACACGGTGTCAGGACTGTCAGATAAGAAGGTACGACCTGATGGATAGACGGATCCGTGTATAGATCCCTGAACATGTGGAGAGCTTTATGAATACATGTATGATGGATTCATCAGGAATTCAGTAAAGCTGACATGTGTAAACAATAAGAAAGTAGAAAAAAATAGTAATTAAAGCTGCAAGCAGCGATGAACGGGCCCTCGCGCGTGCAATTTTCACCAATAAAGGTCAAGGACTCAAAACCGAGTCTGATGACTCCACCCACGAGTCTTTATGTCAAACCATTCAAAAGTTCTAGCAGAAAATAGGGACTATCAAATGTCAACCAATCAGAAGAAGGGGCGGGGCTAATTTGCACCAATTACGGTCAAGGACTCAATACTGAGTCTGATGACACCACCCACGACTCTTTATGTCAAACCATTCAAAAGTTATGGCAGAAAGTAGGAACTATCAAATATGGACCAACCAGATGAAGGGAGGGCGCGCTTTTTGGCGTCTATCGTCTCCACGGTAACACTTTTGACTGAGAAAAGTAATGCGCGTTGTCACAGGATGGAGACGCACATTTTGATATATAACACACCTGGGTGCACGTTACGGTTCGGGCCGTATTAATGACCGAA
Source organism: Cololabis saira (assembly GCF_033807715.1). Classification (NCBI taxonomy): domain Eukaryota; kingdom Metazoa; phylum Chordata; class Actinopteri; order Beloniformes; family Belonidae; genus Cololabis; species Cololabis saira. The sequence goes on from NC_084601.1 coordinate 38,462,173, forward strand.
GGAATGGAATAAATTGCGCCAAAATTACACAATTAATTCAAAATGGCCGACTTCCTTGGCCATGGAGCCAAGAGACTTTTTTTTTTCTTTAAGTTGTGACATGATACAGGTGTGTACCGATTTTCGTGCATGTACGTCAAACCGTATTGTGGGGCTTGAGGCACAAAGGTTTTTAGGGGGCGCTGTTGAGCCATTAGGCCACGCCCATTAATGCAAACCATTAAATATCACATTTTTCCCCAGGCCTGGCTTGGTGCAAAATTTGGTGACTTTTGGGGCACATTTAGGGGGGCAAAAAGACCCTTCTTTCGTAGGAAGAAAAATAATAAAAAACATCTACAGATACAATAGGGCCTTCGCACTGTCAGTGCTCGGGCCCTAATAATGCTCCACTCTTTTTATGTTGTCAGTGCAGTTTCAACAGAACCCAAAAGGCTGTATTTGCTATAACACGCTAAAACCTCATCCGGTTTCTCAAACTCCCCTCAGCTCTTCAGAGAGGCGCAGCACAGAGGCCCGTCTCTGAAAGTGAAGACTCTGAATCTTATCCTGCAGACGGATCAGCTCCACTCGCTCTTCTCAACCTCCCTCTTCCAGCCCGTCACTTTAATCTCTGCCCACTTGTTCTTCTCGTGCAGTTCCAGCAGCCGACGGAGCAGTACCCCCCGCTGCGTTTCGGCACGGTGCCGAACGGCAGCACCGAGGAGAACATCCGCTCCAACTATCCCAACATGCACCAGTACATGATCCGGAATAACCAGAAAGGTGTGGAGGAAGCCATCGAAAACCTCAAGACGGGGTGAGTGAGCAGGTGTTGAGAAACTACAACCCTGAAGGAGATAAAGCTGGGACACGGGACATTGAGTGGTTGTAAAGAGTCAAAAAAGTTATTTCAAACAGGTGAAAGCAGTAACCTTGAAATGGCAAACAGTGTTTCTCAGAGAACGAGCTGAAGGGATTTGCATACTTCACATCCTGCAGTGTACAATATCATCAAAGATTTGACAGACTCTGGAGGCCTTTCAGCGCGTAAGGGACTAATCTAAGCTGGTCTCCCCTGCGCTCTGATCAAAAACTGTCATTCATCAATTACAGGTATAGGCTCACGGACAAGCGATATTGAAAGAAGCCTTTGTCAAACACTTTCATACAGAGCAACTTTCACAAACTTTACTCTGCAAAAAAATAAAAAATTAGAACCTTGCAGTAGAACTTTGTCTGGAGGGAAGTTCCAGTGGATCTGGGATGAAACCTGTACTGTTAGTTAAATTAGTATTCCAGATCCTGTCCACCTGGACTAAAGACAATCAGGACCAGCCAGCAACATGTTATCAGCAACAGGTCCAGGAGCCGGCTCTAGGATGGGATTAGATTAGATTATCCTTTATTCATCCCAAACACACACTAGATTTGACGTAGTTTCACACACATGCGGCGAAAAAACACTGCAAAAACTCAAAATCTTAACAAGAATATTTGTCTTATTTCTAGTTAAAATGTCTCATTTTAGTAAAAAAAAATCTCATTACACTTAAAACAAGACTCATCACTGGAAAAAACAACAATTTTCACCTGTTGCAAGTAAATTTTCACTTAAAATAAGTAGAAGAATCTGCCAGTGGAACAAGATTTTTATAATGAGAAGATAAATCTTGTTCCACTGGCAGATTTTTCTACTTATTTCAAGTGGAAATCTACTTGAAACAGGTGAAAATTGTCAAATTAGTTATTTTTCTGGTAATGACTCTTGTTTTAAGTGTAATGAGATTTTTTTGACTAAAAATTAGACATTTTAACTAGAAATAAGACAAATATTCCTGGTAAATTTTGAGTTTTTGCAGTGAAGGATAAAAAAGTAAAAAAAATATATGATTAAAGCTGCAAGCAGCGATGAACGGGCCCTCGCACTCACGGCCACCGTCCCCCATAAGCATATCAGAAATGACACCACCCACGACTTCCTATGTCAAACCATTCAAAAGTTATAGCAGGAAATAGGGACAACCAATCAGAAGAAGGGGCGGGGCTAATTTTCACGAATTATGGTCAAGGACTCAATACCGAGTCCCATGACACCACCCACGACTCTTTATGTCAAACCATTCAAAAGTTATGGTAAAAAAAAGTATTCTAGGGGGCGCTGTTGAGCCGTTAGGCCACGCCCATTAATGCAAACCATGAAATATCAAATTTATCGCCAGGCCTGGCTTGCATGCAAAATTTGGTGACTTTTGGGGAACAATGAAATATGGACCAATCAGATGAAGGGAGGGCGCGCTTTTTGGCGTGTAGCGTCGCCACGGTAACAATTTTGAAAGAGAAAAGTAATGTTTGTAACTGCTGAAGGAATGGCATAAATTGCGCCAAAATTACACGATTAATTCAAAATGTTCAAAATGGCCGACTTCTTGTTCGGTTTCGGCCATGGCGCCAAGAGACTTTTCTTTAAGTTGCGCCATGATACAGGTGTGTACCGATTTTCGTGCATGTACGTCAAACCGTATTGTGGGGCTTGAGGCACAAAGTTTTCTAGGGGGCGCTGTCGAGCCATTTTGCCGCGCCCATTAATGCAAACCATTAAATATAAAAATTTTCGCCAGGCCTGGCTTGCGTGCAAAATTTGGTGACTTTTTGGGCACGTTTAGGGGGAAAAAAGGCCCTCATTTCGTCAGAAGAATAAAGAAAGAATAAAAAATTCCTACAGATACAATAGGGCCTTCGCACTGTAAGTGCTCGGGCCCTAATTACAAAATATAAACAGTATATACAGTGGAATGAAAATAAAATCAATAAAAGTTGCATTACAAATGGATTTGTACGAGTCCCTTTGTCATCACAGCATCAATCCTGTAGTACATTGTGATCATAAAGCAGCATTTGCTTTAAACAAGACAAAACCCCAGTCAGTGCTGGATCCTGGGCCTGGACCCCCAACTGAGAACAGGTGGATCATTTCATCAAGAGAAATATAATAATGATGATCCCTTACTGGCACACACCGTTTGCAGGAAAATAGGGCAAAATGATAAATGCTGTGTGTAAATCTAAGATTGTTCTTGGATTTATGTTGTGTTCCTCACACAATTTTCGCTCCAAAAGTATCAAACTAAAATACTTCCTGAAACAATCTTCATTCCTGTCTCATAACAATTGAACTCTTGGTTAAGTGAGTTGATGTGCAGGGTAGATTTAGTCTAATTCAGCCTACTAATATGCAATTATACACCGACCTGGAGACCTTTCTTTATTCTGAGCTAATCAATGATGTAGTCAGTTGATTATCTGTGCCCTAATACTTCTTGTGGCCGCACATTAAAACCCACATGGGCACAAATACACACCTCCAAGAAAGGGCAAATCAAAACTGTTGAAAACCTTCAACCTTTGAGAACAATCCACAGATCTCTAAATACTCTTGAGTCTTGAGTGAAAGTAAACAGCTGAGACCGCTGGAACATGACTTAGCAAGTTAAAGAGTCGCGCCATACTCTGTGACTGTATTTTTTTTAAAGCAAATAGGAAAAGAAAGAAACTTTAAAATCCAAATTCTAAACAGTTTGGTGCATTTGTCAGTCAGAGCGTGTCCAGTTTTACAAGCTGCAACTGCTTTGTTGAAGCATCGCAGTATTTGATGACCTACACTGCAAAAACTCAAAATCTTACCAGGAATTTTGTGTTATTTTTAGTTAAAATGTCTCATTTTTAGTCAAAAAATCTCATTACACTTAAAAAAAGAGTCTTTACCAGAAAAATAACTTATTTGACAATTTTCACCTGTTTCAAGTAAATTTTCACTTGAAATAAGTAGAAAAATCTGCCAGTGGGACAAGATTTGTCTTCTCATTACAAGCAAAAAAATCTTATTTGAAGTGAAAATCTACTTGATGATTGATGAGTCTTGTTTTAAGTGTAATGAGATTTTATTTTGACTCAAAATGAGACATTTTAACTAGAAATAAGAAAAATATTCTTGTTAAGATTCTGAGGTTTTGCAGTGTAATTTTTTTCGATCGTCAAAACTAGTAATTCAGGATTTACTATGAACCATGTGGAAAGAAAAAGATGGAAAA